>NC_044924.1:4114576-4169229 GCF_003576645.1 Ipomoea triloba | reverse complement strand
TGCGGTCGTGCTCTCCCGTGCGGCCGTGCGGTCACACACCACTCAATGTTACGAAATACACCACTCAATGTTAAGAAACACACCACAATGAAACACAATAAAACACACCACAATGTTAAGAAACACACTACAGTGCATATTTGTGTGGTGTGTTTCTTAACATTGAGTGGTGTATTTCGTAACATTGAGTGGTGTGAACCGCACGGTCGCACGGGAAGCCACGGCCACACCTGAACATGACCCTATATATATATATATATATGGATAATTAATAAATCCAATTATTATATATATATATATATATGGATAATTAATAAATCCAATTATTATATATATATATATATATGGATAATTAATAAATCCAATTATTCAATATATATATATATATGGATAATTAATAAATCCAATTATTCAATCTATATATATATATGGATAATTAATAAATCCAATTATTCAATCACCAACATTTAACCATAATAGGCACGCACGGGTGGATAATTAATAAATTAATTAATAAAATAGGCACGCACGGGTGGATAATTAATAAATTAATTAATAAATTAAATTAATAAATAAATAAAATAACTGATTTTACCAAAATGCCACTAACTTTGGACGGGAAAGTTTGGAAGGAGGATAATGCTTTTATATATAGTATAGATACTACATTTTGATTGGTATTACATTTTTCAACATACATATTACATTTTCGTATTGACATAACTCGTCTCACGGATAATGAAGGGTAAGAAAATGGTATATATCAGTTACAATGTCCTAAGAAGAAACCAAAAGAGTGAACTTTCTTGGATGCTTCCTCAATTACTCTCTTGGCCACAACAACCATGCCAAATTCTGTTACAGCTATCTCAATTATTTCCCACTATAACAGATTATCCTGGTAAAATAGACAAGAATTCCTTAATTAACAAGTGTGAACATGGTGAGGATACTGAAGAACTGCCTGCAGATATCCCTGAAACTAGCCAACCTAACCTTAGGAACTGTGGGCATTGCAATGCTCATGTATGGCCTCTGGATGATCAGAGTTTGGCAGCGGGATGCCGCAGGCTCGGGCTATGCTTTTCCTTGGTGATCTCCCTTCACTATTTTGATCAACATATGTTGTTTTCTTAGATGTTTTTTTTTTTTTTTTTTTTTTTTTTTTTTTCTTGGAAACTCACACGATAAGCTTAAAGTGCGACTCTACCCTAGCCACCGCGACTTTTTTATTTGTTTTTTTTTTTTTTTATTCCACGGTTATAGTGGCAATATCAGGTTAGGCGCTGGCCATGTTTATTATCTTCACGCGGGGATGGCCCTCATACTGAAATAGCCCNTTTTTTTTTTTTTTTTTTTTTTTTTTGTATTTACTGGGAATTTTAAGAATACAGTGTGTCTGATGTTGATGCAGGTTTGTTCATGCATTTCTTGGCATTGGTATTGGCCTCTGTGCAATCACATTCCTTGGTCACTTTGCTGCTCATACTGCAAATCCTTTTTGCCTCACTTCTGTATCCTTAATTCCATTTTTTTTTATGAATTCAAAAAATAATCTGAGATGAGTACTAATCCCATGAAATGAACTGCATACCTTAACTATGTAGTATATGCTCACCATCTTCTTGCTTCTGTTAGCAGAGACTGGATTACTAGCAGATGTTTACCTCAACTCTGACTGGGAAAAGGTTGTATATATATATATATGTACATGAAAAGTATTTTTAAAAAATGGATTTGATTCATTTCATTTAACTACAAATTATATCACAGGATTTACCAGAAGATCCATCAGGGAGGTTTAATGATTTCAAGAATTTTGTGAAGAATAACAGTGAAGATTTCCAATGGATCACCCTGTTCATTGTGCTTGCTCAGGTATAAACCATGTTCTGAGGTGTTGAGCATATAATATATATATATATAAACATAAATTTGCAATCCAACAGCTTAGGCTTTTAGTTGAGATGGAGCACATGTTTCAATTTGGTATAGCCAACCCCATGCTTCATTTCTGAGAAATGCAAGAACAGATTATAGTCTTGGAACTATTACTGAAACATTTGAAATGGCAGGGAGTTTCGATTTTACTCGCAACTGTTCTCAGAACTCTGGGAAGAGACAGAAGATATGAGAGGGAAAATGGTGAGCCAAGAGTTCCACTTCTGAATCAACCTGACCAAACACTTCCAGCATATCCATATGTTCTTGGTGAACCAAGATTCCCCTGCAAGAATGTCTGAGGTTTTTGAATGTTAGGGTTCTGAATCAACCAAAAACGAAAAGATGCTTACCCTCCAGATTCCAGAATTTCCCATATCATGTAGACTTGCAGAAACAAGATAATAGTAAGATGCAGAATCAGAATGTATCCATGTTTGAGTAGCTCTGGGTACAAAGACCCTATAGAAGCAAGAATGCAGAAAATGAATATGTAATGAGATTTCAGTTTTGTGTGTCCAAACAATTACACATTACAAAATTGTATAAATAATGAAATAATGGAATCAAGCATTCATTTGTCAATCTAAAGCCTAAACAAGGGGACGCTGATTGCTTAACAATGTCACAGAACAAGGAGTCCAAGAATGGGAGAAGAATCCCATTTGAAGCCTAGAGTAGAGGGGGGGAACTATTCAGATTTCTTCTCCCTCATATCTGCCAATTTTCTCTTCATTCTGCTAAAAGGCCCAACCGTACGATCCATTACATACATGTAGATGACTTGGCTCCAGGATGAATACGAATCTAGAGTATCATAATATTCCGGTGCAATCTCTTTCACCTTGTAAAGCTTGCTCCCGGGGATCCTGGGGAAATCATGGTGCTCGTTGTGATAGCCTACACTCCACGTCATTAGATTCAGGGGACCATAGTACGAGTATGTCTCCTGTTCGGGATTGAAGACGTAGTGCTCCGAGATGAAGTGGCCAGCCATAGGGTGCATGCCGCCACCAACAAATGTCGACAAGATCAAATAAGCAAAAGATTTCCAACCGAAGAAGTATACCAAAGCAGCATCAAGGGCGAGCTGGACAGTCAAATTGGTGAACTCCCACACACCAGGCGGTTTTGGCTTGAGGAAAAGAGGCCTGAGAGCATAAAAGAAGAGTTGAAAGATAACCCATACGCTTTTGGCGATGGCATTCGTGACAAGGTGGGCTTCCGTAAGGCTGGGGAGATCCATGTCAATTCCATCATAGCCTTGGAATCTATGGTGCTCGAGATGATACTTTTGGAAGGTGACGGACATGGGTACCCCAACAGGAAGGTTAGCGAAAATCCCAAGCCAGCGATTATAAACTGGGGTTGAGAAAGCGAGATTATGGCTGAGCTCATGGATGGCCAAGAAGAGGTTGTGGTTGAGAAATGAACCAAAAAAGTATGACACAGCTAGAATTTTCAGCCAGCTTGCATTGTAGAGATAGGTAGCAGTCCAAAGCTGAAGGATAACAACCACAGATATCTGAAGCAACAAAATTTATATTAGTGTCAACCCAAAAAGGGATGCTGTTCTTATTTGCAAATCTACTCTTAATTCTACCAAGAAAACTAAAACTATATCTATGATCTACTCCACGATTTTCAAATATTTGTAATGCCATGGAGGAAAAGCATGTAAAACTTATCCCAGTACCACATACTTGCAAATTTCTGCAAATAAAATCAATTCTTCCACCATACATTTCTCCAGATTTTAGGAAGAACATATAAAGCAAAAGCCATGATTTTCTCCAGTTTATCACAAATAATAAAGTTTGAGTATAGATAATTCAGAATTAAGTAACCAACCAGTCACAGAACCTTGAACATAAACTCTATTCTTTTTCTTTAATCTTTAGCTTCCCAAATGATTGCAATGAGGATTCACATCCTAAATGGATATGAAGCAGGTTTTCCAATGGAAGCCCTTGTAAGCCAACAATGACGGGCTCCTTATGGGCACCAGGCACTCCTCCCACCTAATGAGTCTAATTTACCCCTCCACAATCTTGTCGAGCCAAGTCTGGGCCCTCCTCCCATCTAATGAGTCTAATTTACCCCTCCACAATCCTGTCGAGCCAAGTCTGGGCCCTCCTCCCATCTAATGAGTCTAATTTATCCCTCCACAATCCTGTCGAGCCAAGTCTGGGCCCTCCTCCCATCTAATGAGTCTAATTTACCCCTCCACAATCCTGTCAAGCCAAGTCTGAGCCCTAAGCGAAAAAATTTCGCCTTTCGTGGTCAAGAAATCAAGAAATGAAACAACTGATAGGTGCCACATGAATTTAATTACAAGTCCTTTTCCTCCAGACAAGCAAATTGAATGACTTTAAGGTTGTTGAAGAGGATATAATCAATTGCAACATAACTACCAACACTTCATTAAATCACTTTTTCAATTGAGGGCTTCAACATTACATTACACATTTACACTACATTAGATTACATATCCCAAACCACACAGATCATCTCAGATCCAAAGTACCCATTATGCGAAACGAAAAGTACAATCAACCCACAAGATTAAATCCGAGAAACCATGAATGAATGCGCATAAAGATTGTACCTTGAGACAAGCATAGGGGTCAGGGCCAAAGAGCTCTTTGATTTGAGGGTACTGAGAGAGGATCTGCCGTCTACGCGAGGCATGAGGCTCATCTGTGTATGACCAAAAGAAATCTGTAGCCATTACACCTTCTTCTCTCTCTTCCCCCGCAAATCCCATTCTCTCTCTCTCTCTCTTATTCTCTTCTTCCCTCTACGGACTACTGGATCTTTCTTGTTTTTTTGGAATGTTTAGCCTCGGGTGCCTGGTAGGATTTGAGCAGACCAGGTTAGTTTAACATGAGCGGCATTTGCGGAAGTTTAAATTTAAACGAGTGAAAAACAATAAAAATGATATTTTTAAGATTACTGTTCACAAATTTGCAGAAAAAGACATATGGACCATGTTTCTCTCTTTTGCTCTCTGCCTTTCGTTCCTTTCTTGGACGCAAACGCCTGGAAATTGCAATTTTAATCCAACTATTTTTTAAAATTATCATATATCATATTACATCTGTGACAAACATCATTTATGTATAATTAAAAACAATTTAATCTATGCAGCTTTGTCTTCTTTATACCATCACAGCTGTCTTCACTCTTCACCCTTCTTTTCTTCTTGCTGTCTTCACCCTTGCTGCTTCCATCATACCTACACCTACCATGTGCATTGTCCTTTTACTATATTTTAGCAATTGTGGACACATTATTATTACCCAAAAACCAAAAAGTTGATGCAACAATTAACTTCTACAAGATAACAAAATTAATTTAAGAACTATCTATTGATTTTTTTAAATAAATTAGTAAGGGCCCCGAACCATTAGAACCGAGATGTTATGAGAATTTGTAAGTACTGATTTAAAAAGGTTTGGGATATAAAAATTACTCATATTTTCCGAGATTAAAATAGAGTTACAAATAGCCTTACAAGAATTGAAGTGCGAAAAAAGATGTGACTAAATTGAATTTGACGACCTGCCAAACGATATCTGTGAGTTCTTTGAGGAAAGTAAATCAGAGTGTTGAAGTACAACGATAGAGCAAACAGGAGATAGCCTGTGGGGTTCCTCCCCTTCCCATGACCAAAAAAATTAAATCTTTTGCACACTTCTATAAAATTACAAAATTGACTTTATGTGAAAACCATCGATTAGCCTTTTTAAATAAAACCGATCAACTATGAATAACTTGTGATTCTTTACACACTAAAATCACAATAGCTTTTTAAAATTAAACCAATAATAACTTGTGAACCTTTTCACACTAAAATCACATGCAAACCTGACAATTGCAAACTTTTTCCATAAAATCAAAGTCCAATGATTCTCCACATAGGTGACATTGATCAAAACTCATCCATATTTGATTAAAAGTTTAAGCTTTATCAAAAAAATAATTTTATACACTATTTGAATCCTTTAAAGAAGCTCCTAAAGTTCCAGTACCAATAATACTTGATACATGCCAAGATACTTTGAAAAATAAAAATTTTCATATGGTATAGTTGGAGTTGAAAAGGGATGAAAGGGTCATCAGAAACTCTCATATGAAAAGCTTAAAGAAGCCCACAAGATTCATATCATATCTGGGGCAAGCCCAAGTTTAAGAAGGCCCAAAACACTGATAAACAACCAAGCAACACAACTGTACATGCATGTACATACTAGGAGATGATGAAACTACTAATATAACACTGTTCTTAAACCTAACCCTGTGCCACAATAACTCAGGCTGGGTTCTTATAATCAGAAGTGGAAGAAGAAGCCACTCCAGATTTTCTAAATCTAGTCGGACCGACTTATTTTTCGGGCCCTTTTTCAGTAATTCAATGAGAGAAAATAGTGCTCGAGAAGACAACCCGAGAGGGCTGTCAAACACTCGGCTCTACCTTAGGTGAGTATCGTAAGTACTGTCAAAAACGCTATGAGGCACAACCAGAGGCAGCTTCTCTATGTACATGAACAGCCTTCTCAGGTTTTCCCTTGTTATAGTTTCCATGTCCATGGCGTCCCGGTTGTCCAGATATACCCAAAGGTCTCCAGAGTTTACGCTTTTCAAACTATCGCGGCAGAAGGGACAAGATTGTGACCTTGAACGCCTGCAATTCATAATTTATTCAATTGGCTAAAAGAAAATACGGGCAGTTCTGGGAGAGAATCTGGGATGCGTGACTAGAATTAGGAAGCTGTAAGCATCTGGTGAGAGAAGCAGACGTGTAAAATTACTTAAAAAAGAAAAATACAAGCAGGCAGGTGAGCAGAACGACAATAAACAAATGGGATGAAATATGAAAGTCAAATTAAGAGAGAGAAGCCAATTTCCTCTTTGAATTCAGTACTTGTCTTCCACCAATGACTGATAACTAATGTATAGCATCGGACAAATTAGTCCTTCACCCAGTAACTATTCTGGCTAGCTAGATTACTATCCAAGGCTAAATATTGTAAACCACAAAGAAAATTTTGATTACTATAAATAAATTAAATTCAGATGCAAAGTTCATAGATCCAAATGTGAGCCAACAGAAAGGACACTAATGATTAATTAGTACAACCCTGAGATTGTAAACAAGCAGACCAGCCTCTTTTGAAATGGACAAGGAACTAAGCTTCGGCTCCTCTGAAATTGTGGTTTAAACTTAAAAAGTGTGAATTCAACCCAACCTAGCAGTCATTGTTAAACATAGCCAAACAAAAGATGTGTGTCCAGCAAAAGATTTAACGGTACAAAGGAAACAGACAGCATTAATAAGTAGGTACTAAATGTTAAGTCCTAACCATGAAATGAATGTGAATCTATCATTATTGCAACAAGGGGTGGCTTATGCATCAACCATAAAGTATTTAAGAGAGAGGAAACACACCATTCATGGTAGCATTTCAAACACATGGCATGATTGCAGTTAGGCAGTACAATTTTGCTGTTCATTTCCATGCATATTCCACATTCTTCCTCCCTCTCAATATCCAAATCCGAAGCTTGTCTATAGTCCTCATCGTCTCTTCTCCTGTACCTCTCCAGACATACGGCTTTTTGCCTTTTGTCTTCTGAATCCGTGACCCCCTTTTCGAGTTGAAGTAAGGAGGGATAAATAGCAGCTGCCCACAGATTGAATTGAAACATTAGAACCAAAATCACCTATGGGTGAGATCAAGAAGTGAAGACATAATTAGAAGCTCACCATAAAATTCTTTAATGCTTGCCTTTCGTTCGTGAGTGGACATTGTTGTAGTGCCATCAACATAAACCTGCAAGAAAGGAACCGATATTTGTATTCATACCTTCAGTGTTCATCCAAGTAACTGATGTAATCCAATAAACCGGAAAATGTCACACGACATGAGAAAAATCAAACCTTGTAGATTAAAATCCTCAACAATCCTAGAGTACCGGCGAGCTGGCAATCAGTCCATTGCACCAAGAACAGGAAGAGATGTGCCGCTGGGCTATATGACATTCGCATTTGTAGACAAGCACCATCATACTCCCTTGGAAAGTCAGATGCCCTGCAATCCACATTGCAAGATTCTAGTTTACTAATGGAAGAAACAAGTATCAGTAAGTTCCAACATATAAGCAAGAATATTCTCACAAGTCAAACAGATTCTTCCTCTAATGAATAGATATTTTTTTTAAACCAAGGTAGGCCCTTGGAGTTTATACACTTTGCAAGCTAACTGTGATGACAGCATTGAAAATGATACGTTTATCAGCAACTGAAGCAATCAGTGATTAGTAAAGTGTAAAACAACCATGATGAAACCTTTCTACACAAAATGCCCCATCATATTAAACTTTATAAGCTGCAAAAGGTAAATTGGGTTAAAAAAAAAATCAATTTTCTTTTTAATTCAATAATTTTAATTGTCCAGCTCCGGAAATTCTACAGTAATCCAAAACAAACCTTTTGAGCAAAATACAGCAACAACCAATAATATTTCTCAGGAATTTTTTGTTTTTTTTAACCTGGAGCTTGAAAAAAGTAAAATCAAACCAAAAAGTGAAGCTTAACATAACTCCCAAAGATAAAACTTCAAGGTAAATTTTTGAATGCAGAGAAATATCATAGAAATTCAAAGATAAAAGCTTTGTAACAGTGTGCCGAGTTGACTCACAGAGTATTCGCGTGCTGAATATCAGCTTCCAGAACTTTGAGAGAATCCTTAAAGGACCTTCGCATTTGCCCTCCAAAGCTCCCACCTCCTCCTCCTCCACCAATATACATGATGTTTCTCCTCTCCTCTCCTCTATACTATCTTCTTTCTCTCTCTGTCTAAACCCGCCCTAAAACCTCCCCTCAGAGCTACTCACCATAACCCCGCTCACATCAAATTTTCCATTTTAACATTAAAAAGAATTATAGTTTTCGCAGAAAAGCTCTGAGAATTTTCTGGGATTATAACGCTCGGAAACAGAGAGAGGGGAAGAGAGAAAGTCCTGAGTGATTCTATCTCCTTCCTCTTCTTCAAAAAGCAGAGAGAGAAAGAGAATGGGGCGGTTATCAGTGGACACGTGACGTTAGGTGATGACACGCGGAGAGGTTAAAAACTAGTGGTATTTGCGTAATTGTTTCAGAATTTTGAACTATAAGTTATCCCTTAACTTTTTTACTTATTTAAAAAATTACTGATCATTTCATGTTTACCTTCACCATGGGGAGACTGAGTTAATTTTACTAGTAAATGTGGATTACTAAATATTTACTAAATTACAGTTTATGTTTAAAGAATTGAGTTTTAAAATACTTGTGACTGTCACAAAAATATAATTGAATACCTAAAAAAAAGGTGATATCTTTCTTTAAAATCACCCTCTAATAAGTGTTATTATTGTGGTGGGCTCTTTTATGTTTAAATTATTGCACCAACTTCTTTAATGCCCTCCAGGGAGAGTAAATAACATATTTTAAGAAAATTAGCCTCTTTTATTTTTGGATAATAATAAAACTTATCGTTACTATTCGAGTATCTACATTGGATAGCGATTATGAGTTTTTCATGTCGCAAACATATATATATAAATTTAATAATAGAAACTTCAGTCAAATTAATCATCTTATTAGTTCGATGATCTCAATGTTTGAATTTCGACTCATAATACAAGGATTAGAAGCGATCTATTGATCTTTTTAGTTTGAGTCCATCAACTATTCAAAATTGGGGGAGAGCGTTTAGCCGGCCCCTATCCCTAATCACAGTTGAAAGTCTACCACTCCAAAAAAAAATTGGCCCTGCTTTTTTAGGACTATTGTCTCCCACTTGTTACCTTTACTTTGGATGGCTTTCCCTCCACGCAACGCTGATTGGCTAATTGGCGCCGCCCGCTATTCTGGATTTTTGTTTTCGCCGTTCCATTTTGTCCTATTTTCAATTTCTATTTCATAAGTGTTTATCTGTTTTCATCCTTAAAAAGATTTTGCGACTTTCGAGATGTTAAGAATGTTTTTTTTTTTTTTTTTTTTTTTTGAAAACAGATGTTAAGAATGTTTTTGGACTCCAGAACCCAGAAGGAACAACTTATATCATGTATTGTGAATGCATATTATCAGGGCCGTTCCAATAAAAATTGGAGCCCTGTACCATATCTTAATCTGAGCTCTTTTTTCCGAATAATTTCTATATATAAATAATAGTTGTATCGAAATATAAATATTGTATAAAAATATATATAAAATTTTATTTAAAAAGTGACATGTCGTGTATATTTAGTCGCAAAATCATCAATCAAACTTTTGATATCAACTTCTTCCAAAAGCTCATTTTCAATGGAGATTAAAGCTAATCTATTGAGTTTGTTTTGTAATGAATTTTTCAAGAGCTCCTTTTTGAGATTGAGTTAGTTGTACAATTCTTCTTTTCTTTTTATGCTTCTCAGACCCAGATGTATATTTTCTAGAAGACATAATTATAAAAAATCTTAAGGAAAAAAATTCTTAAAACAATAAACAAAAATTATGAAAAATACGTAATTAATTATCTGTTAAGAGAATTGAAGAACTTGAGAGTTTGTGTGATCAAGAAGAATTGAAGAATCAGTTGAATTGCGGTTTGCGATCTACGAAATTATCGAATTGTTAATTGTCGAATTTCGTTACGATATTGCCGTATTTTATAGGGTTGGGAATTGAGAATTTTCTAATTGTTTAATTGAGATGTGGGATTATGATTTATGAAATATAATTGCCGAACGGAATTGGCAATGTTTTTGGATTAGGATATATATATATATATATATACTATATATATATATAAAAGGTTTTAAAAACAATTGTCAATTGTACTCAATTTCATCTTGTCACAAATTGGTCTAATCTTTATATATTTAGCCTAAATTTTTGTAAACTATATATACATATGATTTTTTTTTTTAAATATGGGGCCCCCAAAAATTGGGGGCCCTGTGCGGTTGCACATGTTAGACATGCTCAGATACGGCCCTGCATATTATAAGTCTAAATAAATATGAACGTATAATATACTTACTATATTTGAGGTGCCTCTTGTTACACGAACCCTCATTCACAATATAAGCATTACTTACAAAGGGCTTTGGTCCGAATATTGAAATGAGAATAGAAATTTGAATCAAATGCCTAACAATTAAAATTGATTTTTGACCGGATGATATATCAATGACAATTTACAATATAGAGTGATTGGACTTAGATTATGATAAAGATTTGATATACGTATTAAGAAAGGTCAGTTTAAATTCCACGTGTAGATTCATGACAAAGTAATTGAGCATGGACTCACTAATGTTAACTCGGGCCAAGTCATCTTGAAAGGCTCAAACAACTTAATTCATTTCTAAAAAGATGAATTGCCTAACTCGATTATATTTGGAAACTTGAATTACTATATCTATCAAGAGATGTTATTACATCAAAATGTTCGAAGTTGATTGCAAAATAGCACGTGCATGGAACAGTTGTGTCCATTGTACTAGATATAAATAACTTATGAAATATAATAAAAGAGTTGAACTCATCACTTACACTCAACACACGTCATATCAATTCTTACTATAATAAGTTCATATATAAAAAATTATATTTATCTCGTGCTATAATTTGTTAATCTTATTTTATTAATTTTGTATTTAATTATTTGATATTAATTCAGATTAATATCACGTATTGCAATAAACTAATATAGTTCTTGATTAAGGAAAAAAAAAACATGCAAAAATACAAAATTGCCATTGAAAATATCTTGCAAAATACTTTTTAACGTTTATTTTTGTATATTGGACAATGAATCAATGATCAAGAATGATGATTACCCACATGTCATTTCATCATAGGTGAATCCTTAAGCTAATCATCTCCTATCCTTTCATTATCATGATGTACAATCAATAATTGTAATCAAATTCGGTGCCTAACCATCAATATAAATTTAGATTTTTTTTTTTTACCATGAATCGAAATTTTATACCAATTTTTTCTTTTTTAACCATTTGACATTTTTTGACATAATTTATTCTATAACCTTAGTCCGCCAAGGTTAGTTTCAACTACAAATTTAAT
This sequence comes from Ipomoea triloba, assembly GCF_003576645.1. Lineage (NCBI taxonomy): Eukaryota > Viridiplantae > Streptophyta > Magnoliopsida > Solanales > Convolvulaceae > Ipomoea > Ipomoea triloba. The sequence goes on along the minus strand of NC_044924.1, from coordinate 4,157,168 downwards.
TTGCTCCTCAAATATGGTTATTATCATTTAAATTTGTAGGTCTTTATCTAGTAAGGCTAGTCTCTTTATCTAATGTGGGGGCCATGTCCCAACCAAAAGAATAAGACAGGTGGTAGGGACCAGTGGTTGGTTTGATGATTAAAAAAAAATAGTAATGCAATCAAGATTAGCCTATCCTTTTTATTTTCTTTTCATTTATTTTTTTAGAATATTTCTTTCCCAATTCCATCAAACTATATGCTGAACCTCATGAACTCATATGATTCATCCCAAGACATATGAATGAGTTAAATTTTGAGTTGTCTAAAAAAATTCTAGATTCCTCACCGACTATACACTTATACACACAAGAAGTCTTCACTACCACTAATTAGTCAAAGTCCTTCAATATCTAATGACTTCAAAAAACTTACACTCTCCATAATCTTATATTATTGTATTAGTTATGTTTAGCGTGTGTGTGTGTGTGTATATATATAATCTCAAAGATGGACAATTGGCTTTAGAAGGTGTATGGAAGGGGATTTAACTAAAGTCACTAGAAAAATTATGACGTATTGGTTCATGTGAAGGATGAAGGAGGAGAGAAGGGAAAAAGAGATTCGGTGGGGGCATAATGCAAGAGTGATATTGTACATAGAATGTGGTCTAAATGTGTGAATTGGGAAGGGGAATAAATGGATATATATGCAGTAAGAATAGGTTCACGGGAAGTGGATGAGGATATATGTACAACTCATTGTTACATCAAGAAGACATTATCCATATCTCACCAACTTGTTCTATCACATATAAACTTGGTTGGGATAACGACATCAATTCATTTGTCACTTCCAAGCTTAAATTATAACCTTTTCTTGATAAAGTTATATTTATATCTACTCTAACTTTGCTCCTTTTTTTTTCTCTTTTTTTTTTTTTTAAAAAAATGTATTAACTGATCATTCACTTTTAAATTAACTTTTGTGTTGATCTTTAATTACTTTTTTTTCCTTTTCCCACATCAGAATTATGCGTCATTGTCTACTTTAGACAAATCCCTAATAAGCACTTATAATTTAACAATGTACTTTTATTCAACGTTAAGTTGTTAAGTTTCGTATTCATTTTCCTTCTTTCTAGAAAGAAAATCAAACTCAAGTAGTCATTATATAGCTCGATTTTTTTAATTGAAGTGACACAATTGTATTAATGATTAAAAAAAAAAAAGTTAAATACAAGAAGGCCAACTACTTTATGAGATATCACACATGAACGTGATTTACTTAATGCATACTCTTAAATAGTGACTACAAAATTCTATCATCACAAAAATAAAAAAGTCAAATGTTTAAGAATGTCGCATTAAAGTGTAATATGCTCATCAAATATAATTGGTAAGTACCCCTATCAAGTTGGTCACCTTCATAATTAAATTGGTCAATTACGACAGCGTAACTTTCAAGTAGTAATTAGAATCAAGATAAATGAATTCAAGACCCACATGAAGATCAGCTCGGGATATGCAAGAGAAATCCAAAAGGTAGTAACATATATCATCTCTAAGACAATCCCACAAAATCCTCCAAACATATGCAGAAATTGCCACCAAAATAAAATGAACCAGTCAAATGAATCTTATGATTCAGTCAAAAAAGCATTCCAGCAGCAGCAACACATCACCAAGACACCAACCCCTGTAAAGCCACTAGGCTCTAATTAAGAAGATGCAACTCTGTACGTAGCATTGCATGTACGACACTAAACATAAAATCTTTGCTTTTGAATCTTATTAGCAGTACTTCACTACTTCATCAAACAGTTTTTCATCCATGTCTTTCCAAAGCTACCAGGAAATATCATAAAAATTAGCAATCGTCTCTCCGGTCTCGGGGCGACTGTGTTTACTTCATTACTTCTCTTGTTTTTCATTTCTCCATTTTTTTTAAAAATTTCTTTTATGTTTTGATTGTTTTCTAATTTAGGAAATATGCATGTTTACTAAAGTCTTTGTTTTCAATTCTTCAATATTTTACCTTTTTTTTTTGAATACTACTGACTCTATTACAATGCGGTATAAAGGGAAGGGTTTGATGCCACTGGACCACAAGGTCCTTGGCAATATTAGGAAATGAGTTGTTATTAAAAGAAAAATCAACAAAATGTAGCTAATGGGCCAAATCTAGTTCAATATTAGCCCCATTATTTTGGGCTGTTTTTTACTTTCCATTTGCAATATTGGAAAGTGATATTTTTCTTCATTTATTCCTACTATCATCCTCCAAATTAACAAGAACACCCTGCTATAGTTCTATCTCAGAAACAGAAATCAATCTCCAACAATTTTCAGGATAGTCAGCCGAGGATTACCATGCGAGAGCGAGGAAGCTGTTGATTCAAACTGCCCAATCGGAGTCAACGCCGCCATGAATACCATAATTTCAAGGGAATTCTGTCTAAAATTATGCTCACCGCGAAATTTTTCCTTCCATTTTCCCTCAATTTCCCAGAAAATCCCAAATTATCCCAACCCCTTCACGAGAAAATGTTCCAGGACTCCAAAGATGCTCACTTTCTGCGCCGTAGCAAGCTCTGAATCGCTGAGTTATGGCGGTTGGGACGCTCCTGAACTCGTTAGTGACTCAGTCAGCTCCGGTGAGTCCAACCTTCTTCACAGTCTTCTGAAATCTCTTGGAATTAATGATAGAAAATATGTGTTTGTGTATGTGTTGGGGTTTGTTTGTGCTTTGGCCATTTCTAGAGTCAAGGTTTCCTCCTTTATTGCATTTCCAGCTTGTATGATAGTATTTGTTCTTGGGTTCACAATTGGGCTTGTGAATGGAGGTCAGATGAGCCTGAATGGGACCAAGAAGATACCCAAAGATGAGATTTTTAGGGTTCCTGTTGAGAAATTGAGGTGTTTGGTGGACTTGATAAATGGATTTGATGCTAAGATTTTGAAATTGAAGAATGATGCTAGGAAAGGGATTGAATGTAATCACATTACAGTGGATGACCTAGAAAGTTTTGTCAACAATTTAGAGCTTGTTAATTCATCTGCTGTTAATGCTAAAAGTATCCTTGAGGGTTGTATAGACAGTATACTAGTTGAAAGCCAGGAAATGGAAAGAAGTTCAAACCAAAAGTCGAGTAGGCGAAAGAAAAATCCAGGCGAGAATCAGTTTAGTGTTTCTCAGTTTTTCGCTGGGCTATTTCAAGAAAAGTCAGATTTGAAGTCTAATAAGCGGAAAGATTCCCCAGAGAATGAGTTAATGGATGGGAATGTTACCAACTTGAAGCAAGGCAATATATTGGGCTCTTCTGCTAAAGATAGAAATGTAAATTATATTTTGAATCAGAAAGTTGGGAATCGTGATCAGAGTTCAAAAGGCACTTTATTCGATCATGCTGAGACTAGTAGGTCGAATACAGTTGCTGATAAGAATGCAAGTTCGCCAGAGATGGATTATAGTGTTCAATCAATTTTTGGCAGTCAACAATATTGTTATTCAAGTAACCATACGCATTATATGAAGAATGAAAGAATCTCTCTTAAAAATGGTAATCCTAATGAAGTTGGGACTTGGATATCTGATGAGTGCTTACACAAATCTCTGGATTTTGGTGTCAGCACAGAGAGCATTAAAACAGTGAATTCTTTTCTGCAAGAGCAAGAAGTCAACGAATTAGAAGGAAAATATAGCCCTTTTGATGGCACAAAGAGCAACGAAGATTGTCGGTCTTATATCAAAACCGAGACGATGGCTCCTGAAGATGAACCCTCCCTGGCCAGTAATGACCGCTCGCATGATAGAGATGTTGGTTCCTCTACATTTTCTGCGGGTTCTGATGATATGAAGTTCAGTAAGTACCTTTCTGAAGCTAATATTTTACTGAAAGAAGCCAAGGGTTGCTTAAGGCGGCAAGGTAATGATAAGATCGCAGATGATGCATTCCACAAGTCTGCCATTCTACTTTCAAAAGCCACGGACATCAGACCTATGAGTTTATTGGCTGTGGGCCAGTTGGGTAACACATACCTCCTTCATGGAGAGCTAAAACTAAGGATCAGTCGTGAATTGAGAATAGTACTCACTAGAACAAATCCTGTCTCGGTGGATATATGGGAGGGAATAGAAAATGCACAAAATGATAAAGTTGGAAGGAAAGAGAAACTCGCATCTTATCTCGTTAATGTCTGTGAAGAGTGTGAAGAACTACTTATTAAGGCAGGGAGACAGTATAGGTTAGCTCTGTCAATTGATGGGAATGATATGAGAGCGTTGTATAACTGGGGTCTTGCTCTCTCTTTCCGTGCACAGTTGATTGCAGATATAGGACCGGTAAGCACTGATCCTGACAAAACTAGATCGTTTAGTTTTACTATTCTCTCGCTCTAAAACATGCACCGCCTCTATTTCTCATCTTCTCTCTCCCTTGCATCTCATTTTCTTTTCATTCTTCCAAAAAAAAAAAAAGAACAAATTTCCTTTTCTCCCCCACTTTCATTTCCCACATATTTTCGTTTCCCTTACTTTGACCCATCCAACCACAACATCATTCTTTAAAGCCATTAAATTGTAAGGAATCCCATCATGGTTGTAACTCACACATTTTCACGTTTCAGGATGCTGCCCGTGATGCTGACAAGGTGTTCTTGGCTGCAATAGATAAATTCGATGCGATGATGTCCAAAAGCAATAATTATGCACCTGATGGTAGGTTAAAACTGCTCTTTAGCATTCTGGAACCTAGTTTATATGGGATGTATTGAACATCTGTAAATCCATGTTCACCCTTGTCTTTCCTTTAAAGAATCATAGAAGTGTGTTGTTTTAAGTGACTCTTGGGGCAATAATCTCGTATTTTTCTTGAATTATAGATTTACATGTTTCAATGATTTGAAAGTTGCTCATGTCTGTATATGTGTTACTATTATTCTTGCCAGAGTACAAGAAACAAGAAGTCTCGAATGGATTTTTGACAAATTTTTTGGTTGCAGCTCTCTTCAGATGGGGTGCGGCTTTACAACAAAGATCTCGGCTACGGCCCAGAAACAGTAGAGAGAAGGTGAGGCTATTACAGCAAGCTAGAAGGCTATTTGAAGATGCACTTGATATGGACTCGGACAATCTACAAGTTCAGAAGGCCTTATCATCCTGCATATCTGAGCTCAACTGGTACAATTAGTCATATAAGATTTTTCTAACCCCGGGGGACATATTCCACACAGTCACAGTCTTATCTTTTCTGGTCATAAGCAATTCTTGATAGATAGATATGCTTATACTGGCCATATATTCACAATTTTATACCCATCTTCTTTCTTGTCTTTACAAACCCTCCTTGGTTTTTGCCAACATGCACAGATACAGTACACTGAAATTAAGCTGGCATATTTTGGATGGTAATGGTTTCTTTCTGGTTATTATGGAGTTATCAGTTCTATTCTCTGTCAATTTCATCTACAGATCTTATTTTGTTGTAGTTTGTACACTTTTGTGAAAGAGATATTTAGCAGCAAAGATGCAAAAATGAACTTGTCTAAGTTGTCTTCCACACAAAAAGTTAAAAGCATCCAAAATTGACACAAGTGGCTACAAATTCTGCAACTTGCAGCAGGAAAAAATGGGCTACAGTTGCAGAAGAATAAAGTTTTATCATTTTTAGGGTTGTTTACCCCATTCTCACAACTAATTATATATCTGTTTAATGATAAACTTTACTTAACAACTTGACCTCTGATGGTGATTTTCATCTCAGACATGCAACTTTAACTAATAGCCAGAAAAAAGAAATAGAACAGTTCAAAAGATGGAAATAACTTTCCACACAAACAATCAAAAAGTATAATTTATATTACTCAAAAGATTTTTGTTCAAGAATTGATACAAGCAAAATTTGGGACATAACAATAACAATATAAGTATATAACATTATAACATAAGACATGTCTTCTTTCAAAAAATAAAAAATAAAAAACATAAGACATGTCTGACTGTCTGTTATTGTTTGAATGCATTCTCTCTACCTGGCTTTGGCCTGGAGTTGGCAATGCTCCTGAAAACCCTCAGGATTTCTTTGTATGTCACATTTCCAACCAGAGTTTGGTCTTCTTCAATGACCCATATGCAGCTTGCCCGATGCGCCAACGCTTGAATCATAACAGCAATCAATGAACTCCATGGATGACAAGTAATTGCCTCGGATCTCCTCATACAGTATTGTCCCGACCCACTGCTTCTGCTCAAGGTGGACTCGTCGTCTGAAGAAGAACTGGAAGGTGTTGATGAAATTGAAGACACAGAATACTCATCCTCCATCAGTTCCAAAAGTGTGCCAAGATTTTTCTCCTCAAGCCTCTGCTTCACCAACTCGACCAAGTCCTCGGTGGGACCACAGCAGTCGATGTATGCCATGAGATCACCTGCGGAGAGAGTCATGATAGCTGCAGCAACTGTGTCATCACAGTGGGCAAGAGTGAAGGGCGAGATTTCGCCTATCAATCTGTTATCATCATCAATAACAGCAATTGAGGTCTGCTCAACATGAGCACGAGAAATGGAGCTCAGGGCTCCGGCTGCAGGGTCATGGTAACGAATGGTCATGATATCGTGATCAATGATGTTGAGTGATTCAATTGTAAAGGTTGGCAGGGGGGAAAAGACACCAATGGAATTGAGAAGGAAGCGGACCACATCTTCCTGTGTCAACCAACAGTATTCAACGCCGTGATGGTTCGAGGAACTCAGAGATAGGGGTTTATTCAAATGCTCTCTCCTTGAATTACTGCGCATTATTGGAACAACAAGGTTTTGAGTGCCTTCAAGAATGTAATCTATTGCCTCCAGCAAGCTGAACAATTAAGATGGAGCAAACAAAATACCATGTCAACATAAACATATTCAGCAGAAGTAAAATTCCAGAGGAGAAACATCAAATGCAGAAAATAAGAAAGTTTAATCGGCATACGAATTATAGAATTAACAAACAACAAATCAATCAATAAAATGTACTAACAACTAATAAGCGGTCACAACATTAAATTGACGAAAAAATTTGAAGAAAGAGAAAACAAGGCTACCTGGAATTGCGATCCAAATGCGTGACGATGGAGATCCCTTTCGGCAAAAGCTCCGAAACCGGAGATTCCAGAGCCTTGGAAATGTTTCCCAAATTCTCCTCCTTGCACAGAAAGCAAATCACATCCACCATACAGATCTTACCGATACAGCGGCAATTGCCACCTTCCAGAACCTTCCTAGAATGATCGGAACATCTCCACACGCTTACGTGGCTCTCGCCGGACCTCTTCAACGCAGCTACCGCCTCCGCTATGCTCGCCGTCTCCTTCACCGGCCTCAGCGTGGGTTTCCCCAAACACAGGTCTGATACCTCGCGATTCAGGAAACTCACTGCCATACAAGAACGGAATGCTCCGAAGAGATAAGGTGAGAGAGAAATGGAGAATGTTCTCGAAGATTATACCGTCAAAATTGCCGGAATGAAAGAACGACTCAGTCTGGGGGGAAATGGAAAATGCACGGGGTATTTATAAGAGAGATGGCTGACAGGTTCACATCATGTATGAGTTGGGGCGGGTCCACATGATCCGAAAATGTATCGCGGGTTAGATTTTTTTATTTTTTTTTCCATCCCTCAGACGTTAAAATTTTGTCAAGATTAACTCGTGATTAGTGAATAGTTATAAGAAAATGTTACGCTATGTTGACAGTATGAGATTATCTTAAAGTAATATGATTATTTTTTGAAAGATAATGTGATTTTTGAGAATGTAACTTATTTTATATGTTTAGTTTGAATTGTTGAAATATAAAAATCTTGTTGTCTAGTAATATTCGGTTTATACTCTCACATTAAGGGAAGTGGATTCGAACCTCAGTAGAGACGATTGAGAAAGTAACTATAAACATATACTATATTAGAACAGAGTTAGTAGTACTCAATATATATATATATATTATTTTATATATGTTCTTATATTATCCCAACCAAACGCCCCATAATATTAAAAAAATAATAAAATCACATTAAGAATAAAGTAAATATTATGTGTTGCATTCTATATATAAAAGAATCACATCAAGAATACAGATATAGATACGGAGTATAGAATATTATTCAAACTTTGTCATGACCAACTTGATATTATACCATGAACCAAGATTTACATTGCATTATACCATGAACCAAGATTTACATTGCATTATAGACCATGGTAAAAAAGATATTCAGATTATGTATTTGTAGTTGATGCAATTTTATTTATGTACATGTAAACAAATTGATGGCACAACATATGGTAATTGTGTATGTAATTAACGAGTTATATACATTCAATTTATTTACAGGTATAGAAATTATTAACTGCCACAAGTGTTGCAAAAATTCCGGTTAGGCACCGATTAATCGGCGTTAGGCGCTGGCCGACCGTCTAGCGCATCCCATTTAAAAAAGAAGGGGACTAGGCCAACTAGGCACCGACTAGGTCGCCTAATCGACCGATTAGCTATTGTCCCCTTCTTTTTTAAATGGGATATTTCACTAAAAAAGACATCGTTTTAAGCGAAATAATCATAAATTATTCAAACTCTAGATTTTTTTAGGTTAATATTTAATTAGGGATGGCAATGGGTCGGGTGTGGATCGGGGAGTGCTACATCCATCACCCGACCCACCTTATATTTTCTCCACCCACCCCCACCCCCAACCCGCATCGGGTGGACTTTTTTAGAATCCATCCCCACCCCCACCTGGTGCGGGTGCCCACTCAGGTATTCACCACTTATCATCTTATTAATTTTTTTCAAAAATTAATATTTAAATTACTTACACATAATAAAATAAAAAAATTCATTAGCTATACTAAAACAAAAAATAATAAAAATATTCAAATATAATAACTAAATTGTTAATTTTTAAAAATAAACTTAGTTGTTTAAATATAAAAATAGTAAAAAGTTATCAAAATTTATAGAAACTTTGATAATAAACTATATACTAGTACTTATTTTACTATTATATATATACATACACACACATAGTGGGTCGGGTGGGATTCTAGGCGGGTTTTGTACATAGAACCCGAATCCAACCCGACCCACCGCGGGTTTACTTTTTTAAGACCCACCCCCGATCCACCACCCACTATCACCCAAAAAAACCCGACCCATGCGGGGCGGATTCGGGTGGATATCCACGGGGCGGATTGAAATTGCCATCCTTATATTTAATACGTTAGTATTAATTATTTTAATATAAAATATAATTTTGGGTTTAAATAATAATATTTTAAATTGAACTTTTTATTTTTATGTATTTTAATTTTTAATTATTTTATAATCGATATTGATCTCGTTTTAAACGTTTCAATAAGATCTTTAAATGTTTATGATTTATTTTTAACCATATAAATTTTTAAAAAGAAACAGCTGACAAGAATATTTTAAAAAGTTTTACACCGTGAGTGTAATACTATGTATTTACACTATTCTGAATTTCTGATGTAGAATTTGGTGTCTTTCTTAGAGGAAGATTACACTAAATTTTATACCAAAATGATGTTTTGATACTTTCTTTGGAGATTGTCTACGTATTAAAGTTTGAGATTTCGTGCAGGGTATGTACCCATATCACCATATGGCCTTGTGCAACTAACTCAAACACGAAATTGTCGTGCGGATATTTGTAGGAATAAAAAGAGAATATACCATATCACATTTTTATTATCTTTATTTTTTTAGTGTCTTTAATTACTCGTTTTCCAATCATCTTGATTGTTGACTGACCAATAGCCACACACAGTACAACTTTGACTGACTCATACGGTTATATACAACTTACAACGGTCAATGTTGGTTGTAGTCGTGTATATAACATTATTATTACTTCCATCGAATATTTTATATCATTTGATATACATGTTTATGTGATCATATTTTGGGCAAGCTGTGAAAAATCCGTCAACAAGTTGAGGGAATTGCAGCAAAAGAATCAGGGATGTTATTATATACACAGGAGTATAGATATATAAGGAAGTTAAAAGGGTCAAGTAGAGATGAAATATTTTACAAGTGAGTGTTGATGGGATATGAATAACGGTTGGTCAAAGCTACAATAAAGGAAGTTAAGACATTAAATGACAATCAAGTAATTATGGAAGGGCTATCAAAGTCAACCAAAATTAGCTCCTATGTAATATAGATCAATTGTATTATGAAACTTATGTGTGACGGATTGTGACAAAGTATGATAATTATGTTTTACTCACTCGGTCATCATTTGAGCCACAAGTAATATTTGATTATGTAAAGGGGAGATATTCCTTAATCATTGGGGATGCCATATTCTTCATGTGTGTTCATTGGATCCAATCCAAATCTTCCAACATCTTTTGGCCGGACCTTTTTCTCACACATGATTTCCGTGGGATTCAAACTCTTACATTGTCGCATCCAATCATGATATTTAATTCAGACGACGAATCAATTGCACTAACTCACTAAGCTTGGGGGCAACTTATTATTTTTTACCACATTTAGTAATAAAAGTGAGAAAATAGAGGTTGGGAATCCATGTCGTAGTATGGTAGAAATTTTTATTTTTTTAAATCCACCGGATCTTTCTCATACCGTTTAACGGTCCGGGAGGCACGTGAACTAGTCACTCGAGATAATCGAACCCGGGTTCTCTTGAATTTCTTCCCCACAAAAAGAGCTCATTTACCACTTAAGTATCCCATTGGATTTATATAATACAACTCTAATAACAATGATGCATGGTTTAATATTGCCAGCTGGAAGTGGACCGCGAAGGACCAACCTTGGACCTTGGTTACAAGTTCCAACTGACAATTTAATTATCCAGTTTGATATTCTTTTAATCAAACCCAGCAATGAATGGCTGACAAGTCATCGGTGACAACGCATGCCATGAGGTCCTCCGAAATTGTTATTTATTCTCGAAAGGGCGCACTAACATTTGGGCCAAAACCTCAATGCGTCGAAGAAAGGCCGAATTAAACTGCTAATCATTCGCAGGATGCAATTATTTTGCTAATTAATCACGAAATTAATATAAGATGGAGATAATGCTGGGGAGAGTTTAATTTTAAACTGTGTGCAAAGTGCAAAGACAAATCCGTCAGCATCACACACAACTTTACCTTTTCAAAAAGTGTTGCAATTTTATTATTTTAAAATCAACTACAATCAAGTAAGTTAAACGATTGACTTGATAACTAAAAAGTTTTAATATTGACATCTAGTAAAATCAACATATTTACTTTTTTTTTATATAATTTGAGTCAGTCAGTCAATATAGCTCTTTATGCTCATTTACCTAAGATCATAATGCAAATTTTATACTCTTTACAGATTTCTCTCATCACTAAAAAAAAGTGTTAGTAATTTTAGTTTTATAAGGCATAAACAATGTTCTTATTGCCTTCAAAATAAAAAATAAAATAAAAAAACAATGATCTTAATGGATGAGGGTGACGTTGTGCAGATAATCATGCCACGGTGCACTTTTGCTTTTTGTACTCGTGGCACCGTGTGACCGCCGCGTCTAAATACTCATATTTTATTTATCAACTATGTATTTTTTCATTAATTTTTACAATATAATAATTAATGATGTCATGCATATAGCTAAATTATATTATTTGTTTTGGCAATAATAAATATTATTACATACAATACAAACAGATATAAAATCATTATATAATAATCATAATAATCCGTAAGCAATAATTGAGTGAGTGGTGTTAGTTTCTCGGTCTTTGAGTGATCAATGACTGGTCAACACTATTAATTGAACACTTAACAATGTAAAGACAAAGAGTAGTATATTAAAAAAAAAAACTATTTATTATCTAGCTCAAAAGATGTAAATTCGTAACTCGTCATTTTTTAGAACATTTATACATGTAAGCTGTAGCGCTCGACTAAATAAGGAAATAAATCCCCACAATTATGATTACAAATCACACCGAAATGCTACAAATAGAGGCCTCACCAAGCTCGTTGCCAAAACCGACTCAGAAGCCATGTTGCAAGCGCTAGATGACCATACGGGCAGTGGGAATACTACAAACACCCTTATCATGGACTGTAGAGCTCTTATGGCCAACTTCAACAATTTTAAGATCAGCCATGTTTTTCGAGAAGGTAACCAATATGCTGATCACTTAGCTAATCTGGGTCAAAGTGCGCCTCGTGGGACTTCCATCCTGGACCATCTTCCGAAGGATCTTAGAGAGCTTCTAAGGCTTGACGTTCAGAATGTTTCTTTCTGTAGACGCAGTTAATCTCCGGGACCCCTAGGTCCATTTATTCCCTCACCCACACACACAAAAAAAACCCGGCTAATAACTCCTGACTACATATTGATATCCTACCAAAATTAGTACGATTAAGTGTTTTAAAATAGAAATTAAATCGTTTCCAAAACAAAAATAGAAATGAAATATAAAAGGAAAACGATCTCCCTAGAATCTCGGCCATAAATGCACCATTAATGCATTACTAGCCCTTGAATGCCTCCCTAACACTTTTTTTTTTTTTTTTGAGAAAACCTCCCTATCACTTATTCATCTCCACACAAAATGAGTCACTCCAAGCTGTCTTGTACACCTTTTCAATAATTGCCCGTTGTTTCTCCTAAATTATAGGATAATGGTAGAATTCGTCTATAGATATTGGTCATACTCATTTTTTGTCCTCAATTTATCATTGACATTACATTTTTCATTTTTTTTACTAATAAAACATTAGAGACAAAATTTGTAATTTTAGTATAAATTAGGGACAAAAAATGAGCATGAAATGACGAAAAGTGCAACGCCAATAATAATTTAGGGACGAAAGATGAATATGACCAACACTTAGGGACGAATTCTAAAATTCTAAAAATAACATATAACATAGGGAAAAAAAGTACAAATTTTTCTTTAATATTTGTTGATACAATATATCATGTTTAAATAGTCTAAATACAACAAAAACATGTGTCGTGGGAAAGTGTTTGGCCATTAACTATATATTCACTTTATAACTTATTCAGTATGAGTTATACTACATGAACTTTTTATCTTAACCTCGTCACTTTTACTCCTAAGTGTCCAGCAATAATGAATTATTTTTATTTTGTAAATTAAAAAAAAATATGTCAACATCAAAAATTTAAATAATTGAATAAAAATTGAAAATAAATTTTAGAAGTCCAAAATAGTACTACGTATTTTGCAGATAGGAATTCTATCTTTGAAGTAGGTCCGGCGCGTCAATTGATCCATATAGGCTAAGGTCTTTTTAGGATTGAGATTTAGGTTTAATTGTTTAAATCATAAATCAAGATTTTAGTCTTCATCAACAAATAATAATAATAAATCAAGATTTTAGGATCTGAGGGATGGAGATATTTGTGGGTACCGAAACCAACCCTTCTCCGTACGCTTTATTCACAACACGACATAAACTAGTACCGGCGAGGGTGAGGCTGTATCCGCCACGTCTCACCGACTTGTCCACACATTCACATCTTCCCCATTTTCATTGCTATCCCAACTTAGAGATTTTTTTTTAATAACTTAGAGAAAATTTTTAAATTTTACAAATCGCTTTAATACTCCGTAATCGACTTTCTGTCTCTCTGTTATAAGAATCAATATAAATGTATAAAATAATTTTTTATTTAAGTGAGTGAAGTATAATTTTCTTTTTCTTAAGTAAGTATGAGTTCAATTTTTCTTAAGACCTTGTGTGATTTACATATCCAGTGTGTAAAAAATATATTTGGTAGAGTAAAATTTAACTTGATAGCATGATTTATTTAAAAATTATATAAAACTTTACAAAATATAATATATTTATTTTAAACAATAATTACAAAATTACTCTATTTTCAGAAAAAATAAAATTACTCTATTTGTCCCCAACAGAGTAACAGACTGTCGGGCATCAGTCGGTTCAAAGAAAGAGACCTAATAATATTATCCATTTGTCATCAAATGATCATTTTGGAATCAAGCTTTCAATAATTGAGAATTGTCACAAGAATTGTGAGAATATTTGTACAGAAAAACAATGGGCCAAGGCTGAAGCTTGTGACCCATTACTATGGTTGAAGCCCATTTTTATTGCCTGAAAATTCTCTGTAGAAACAGCAAAAATCCATCCGACATTCCGACAGCAACGGAATCGCAGATAACAGCTAGCCTGTTGATTGCATCTCAAAATTAGTCAGCCTGGGTCGTGAGGCCTTGCAGTTGAGAATTCAATCTAATACATAAATCATTTGTTTGAGCAACCCAATAGAAAGTGTTTTGGTGGTTTTTAGCACGGTAAAAATTTGTATGCTGATTTTTAATAAATGAGAGGGACCACTTTTAAGAGTGAAGAGTATTGAGGAATGTAAAGAAAAAACTGAAAGAATTGTAAATTTAATGGTGTGGAGGTAGGACTTATAAAAATGATAGAGTAATTCAGGGATAAGGATAGCCAACGAAAGTAAAGTCAAAGTCAAAACGTGACATGAATGAATTCGAATTAATCTCAGTGAAAATACCATATGACATTAAAATAAAAAAAAATTTTAAAAAAAAAGCAATATATTGGAAATGAATTAGGTCAAGGGAATAATACAATCAATTGCATATTGAGAAATTTGAAGCTAGTAGAATTGTAAGATGAACCTCAATTCCACAAACAAATAAATATGAACAGTAAAAGACAACCTTTATGATCTGAATGAGAGAATGCAGCTAGTAATGGCCTATAATCAATATAATCATAGAATGACACCAATCTTTGAAACCCAAAGTAGTACAAAATTCAGACAATGATTAATGAAGTAGCAAATGGATAAGTATATGCTTAGCTTGAAGGTTGATCAATGGCAATGGTTGCAGGATCTTCTGATGTGGGAGCTGAATCTTTAGAATCCTTGGCAGCATCTTTTGCATCCTTGGCCAGGGTGGGAGGGGGCGGTAGCATGTGAGCGGGCGGGTTATGCTTAAGCTTCACCAGTATTTGGCGCATCCTTGAAAGCTCAGTAGGTTTTCCAGGTTTCGGCCCTTGGATGACCGAAACAGATGGCTTCTTCTCTTGATCCTTCTTTCTCCCCTTCTTCTCGATATTGGGCACCTCGTTAGGAATCAGTTCAGCTATGGCTTTCCAATACTGTTTATCGGCTTCTTTATGGAACTTCTCTTGATTCGCCAGGTATGACTGCTCTTAAGACAATAGAACACGAAAAACGCGTCTAATGATTAGTTAAGTTCATGGAAAACAATACTTTGTAAATTGTAATAGCTTGTGCAACAAATTAAAATCTGCTTCACCTTCTCCTTCTCCTTGTTATTGGTCTTATTAGTCTCAATATTGTGCTTTCTTTTCTCATAGAAAGCTTCCTTGTACTCTTCCCCTTCTTCAATAATCTGGTTTCTGGTTTCCTTTTCTTTCTTTTCCTTCTCTTCAAGCCGAATTGCATTTTGCCTGCACCAAAACAGAATCATCCAAGCAAAAGTTCCACATTCAAGTTCATCATTTCATGATTTTCATCAACAAACTGCAAATCTGCAAACTGTGATTCCCCTACTTGAAAACCTCAAATTGGACCAACAAAGTTTTGGATCTTTAAATCAAACTGCTTTGACCATTATTACTCTCAATTTTTTACCAAGATCAAATGCTATAAACGTATACACTACTTAGTTGTAAGTCTTGAGAATTGAGAAATGATCATGTACTGAAGGAACCGATTATAGAAACAATAGATTCATGGTAAATATGTAATCTCAGCTCGTTAAAGATGTGATATGATATCTGTTCCTCTGTAGATCTATTTATGTACTGGAACAAGAGATTAGTCTAGTAAAACAAGTTTCCTATTAGTTCAAAAACTAAGAAATACTGTCATTTTACTGAAGAATCAGAATTTTGAGACGACGGAATAGCTCTTTAGAGTTAAGAAAATGGAGATTCACCTTCGCCATTCACGCAGGGCAAAGCCCGCCTCATGCATTTCATGCGGAGGAGGAAGCACCGGGCCATCAGAGATGAATATTCCGGCGGAATCTTCTCCGAGATCATATGGATTTTCATTGCCGTTAGAAACCAAAGCTGGGTGCGGATCCGACCCGAATCCATAGGGATCGGGACTGTGGACGGACTGAGGGAAGTGCTCCACTGTCACTTCATCGTACTCTCCCGGAAATCCCCCGGCTGATTGGTACGGTGGCGCGTCGGCAGAGAAGGAAGAGTATCCGCCGTTATCAAACGACGGAGTAGCCGTTATGACGTGCTCATCCATGGTAAATACATCGACTGAAGCCATTCTCTCTCTCTCTCTGTCTAATGTCTCAAAATACGTGTCTCTAATTCCCTGAGTATCTATATGCGCTTTTGAACATGAATGGCGAAGAAGACACTAGCTTCCACTAAAATAATCTTTTTTCTTCATGGGAAAGCATAGTGCTCAGACTCATATTGCATCACATCATAAAGTTGAATCATAATTAAGGAGCAAAGCGTGTTACGTATTCAATATGACTTGTTAGATCTATATCACTTTTACAGAAAATGTGAATTAAATTAAAAAATGATAAAAACACATTTTCATTCCTAATTTTCAAGCTCTGTTTATCCAAATTATCCAGTTTTTATTCTATATTCTTTATTGAATCATAATTTCATACTTTCAAAATCAATAATTTTTTAATCAATAAACACACACACAGCCTTTCATTTAGGTTTTCTTACCATCATTGAATACATAAGTGGTTCCCAGAACTTATATGAAGCTAATTACAGGAGCTGAGGATATTCATATTTAACAGAACTTATTAAGTACTTAACATTGGATATAGTGACCAATTTATTTGAACTTAGAAGATATAGTCATCCATGGCCAAACCTCTAAAATACTTTCATGATTAACGGTGGGAATCAAGAAAATTGAGGATCAGCTGATTCACTTCTTCAGGAAATTGCTCATGAAGAAAATGGGTTCCTTCAGGTATATACACTATCTCCACATTGGGCACCAAAGCTTTCAGCATCCCACTGGTTACATACTCTTCCATTCCTGGGAATTTCATCACATAATCCTTCTTGCCTGATATGAACAATGCAGGGGCTTTGATTCTTGGCTCAGCTGGCAGCTCAATACGCTCATAGTCATCCCCAAGAGACCTACAAGAAAGGAGAACAACATATATGATTAGGAGCCAACACCACCTAGTCAGACTATTGACTTAGTAACTAACTAACTATAATGTTAGAAGTTTGACTTCTAATTGGAACGGTCTATTAGCTTTCTTGAGCTGATCAATTATGGGCAACTTAGCCGGCTAGGGCCTAGGGTTACAAGCCGGGTTTACCAGTACACTTTCGGATAGTGGCAAGTATGTGTGTGTGCCTCATTACCTGTACGGAACCTTCAATGCAGTTCGGAATCCAGATTTCTCATACAGAGCTCCATAGGCTGCCAGGTCTTCTTCGGTGAACCAAGGAGGTAGAGGAGTGGAAGGCTCCACAATGTCCATGATCTCCTGCTTTTCACTAGCAATTGGTATTTCACTTCTGGAGAAGAGGATGTAGATGTTCTTCACAACAGTTTTGGCATCGAGACGGCCAAAGTCAGCTTCAGCTCGCCCAGGCTCCTGAAAAAAACAAATCTCAGAAACACATACAGTCAAGTGCTTATAGATATGATCTTCATTGCCAGCATGATAAAGAGAAAAACAGCAGATCAGACATACATTCCATCTTGCTATATAGAAACCTTCAGGCAGCTCTTCAGCAGATGTAAAAGAACGAGGAAGCACGAATGGCACATCCAATGTAACACACCCAACCACTCTCTCCTCGTGGAGAAGGCTAAAGATAGTCAGAACTAACGATCCAAAATCTGTCCCCACCACAAAAACCTACACAGACATGTTATCATCATACGAGACAAAATGACTTATCTTGTAGTTATCAAGATATCAGTCTGACTTGGTTGGGGTTCCAACTAGACTCATTTTATTGAATCACAAATTCACATGATTAAGTTCTCCTAAGTCCACTACTAACTACCTTTTTTTGTGCATAAATTTCACAGATAAACACTAGCGGAATGGAAATAATTTGTTGGAGGAAGATAGGGAAGAAATGGGTTAAAAAAGATGGGACCTTTGGGATACTAAGAGTATCCAGCAGTGCAGCGAGGTCATTAACAAGATCAAGAAAGGTGGTGTTCTCGGGTTGTGGTGGCTGATCCGACAAACCATATCCTCTGTAATCGAGCGAAATGGCTCTGTAACCGGCTTTGGCCACCGCAAGCATCTGGTAGCGCCAGGAGTACCAAATCTCAGGGAAGCCATGTAAGAACAGCACAACTGGACCCGACCCACTTCCAGCCTCTGCTACGTGGATCTTTAGCCCGTTGACCACTATGAACTTGTGCTCTATTTCATCCATTTCTTGCCTGAAAGAGAGAGAGTTTGCAGTCTGTGAAGAGTGCAACAAAAATCTTACACATAATCAGTATGGAAGATGCTGTTGTCGTTTTGTCATTTGGGCATTGATTAACATGAGCGCGCATATATAGGGCTGAGGTGAGAACAATGCTTAGAAAAGAACCGGGAATCAATTGTAGTTCTTCACGTGTATAAATTTAATGGATAATTTTCTTTAAAAAAAAAAAGAAAGCTGTGATATTTTTGGGAATAATTCAAATTTTGATGCAAGTAATATGTGTTAAAAGTATAAATAACTGGTACAAATATGCAATGGAAAAGTATAAGTAAAATAACTTTAAAATGCAACTATTTTCACTTAATAGTGCAAGTAATTTACCTAGTTAACATTGGTGCACCTAACAATAACGTCTTTCACATTGGTGCATTTAATGTTTGGTGCAACTAATGATAATGTTGGGAGAAAAATGTCAAATTAGCTCCCTAAGTATAGTGGATAGTGCAATTAAAATGTTTAAGTAAAAAAAAAAAACTCCATTAAAACTCCTTAAACCGACAAAAATGTTCAATTAAATCTTAAATAACTTGTTTAGTAAGTACTACTCTTTAGGTTGAAATTAAGTGTAAAATTTTTGTAATTTACATTACATTTAGTTCTGTTGTTAAATTAATTTGTATTTTAAAAATGATTTTAATAATTTTTAGGAAAAAGTGTCAAATAGGCCACTGAACTTATCGTTTTTGTGCAATTGGGTTATTGAACTTAAAAAGTGTGCAATTCAACCATTAAACAAACAAAAATTGTGCAATTGGACCATTTTTACAAAAATTTTCTGGTAAAATCCAATTATATTACTAACATATATGTATTAAGAGTGACATTTTCTTCTACCATACTAGTTGGAGTCAATATTTAAATGTTTTTAACTCAAATTGAATTAAAATTTTTTGTAAAAATAATCTAATTGCACAAATTTTGCTTGTTTGATGGTTGAATTGCACACTTTTTAAGTTCAATGACCCAATTGCACAAAAGCTACAAGTTCAGTGGCCTATTTGACACTTTTTCCTAATTTTTAAAACAAAAAAATTTAATTTAAAAAACAAAAGCCGGCAGTCCCAGGCTTTTGTTTTTGTTTTTGTTTTTAATTTAAAAAAAATAAAATTATTTTTATATTATTAAAATAATTTTATAAAATAATTTAAAATTAACTATTTTAAATAATTTTAATAACAAAACAAAAACAAAAGCCGGGGACTGCCGGGATTTTGATTTTTTTTATATTATTTAAAAATTATTAAAATCATTTTTAAAATAAAAATTAATTTGACAGAAGTACCAAATGCGATACAAATTACAAAACTTTACACCTAATTTTATAAAATATTAATAATTAGTAATCAAATGTGATACAAATTACATAACCATACACCTAATTTGATAATTTTAATAGTTTAGAATTAAATTTGATACATGTATTATACTTTTTTAAAATAATACACACCATCAAGTTGAATATAAGGAGCAAAGCGTTTTACGTATTCAATATGAATAGTTAGATGTTAGGAATAAATTGTAATTAGATTTTGATGAGCCAAATTGTATTTCATAGGATAAAAATTTTTAGACCCCCAATTTTTATTTGAATTTTGAGTCATTTTATTTTGATCAAGAACAAGAAATATTTAAGTCCAGGAATTTCTTGAAGAAGCCATGAAAGAAGAAGAGCTACGGATGGATCTCTAAAATCAGCTAAGGATTGGAAATAGAGATGAGCTACGGTCTCAATTTATTTAAGGATGAGCCACGGTTCTTATTTCATAAAAGGAATCAGCTAAGGATTGGAATTAAAAGGATGCTACGCTCAAATTTAATTAAATAGGAGGAGTCACGCTCTAAATTTATTCAAGGAGATGAGCTACGGTTGATATTGAAGAAAAACTAGGGATCAACACTCATGAGGAACATTTTAAATAATGAGCCACGGTCTCTATTTTATGAAGGAAATGAGCCACGCTCTTATTTATTAATTAAGGAGCTACGCTGATTTGATCCATGCATCAATTCCTAATGGAAGCAAAATCCAAAGGGTCAGCCAATGATTTAATTAAGGAGCTACGCTATGAGTCACGGTCCTAGAAGCTGAGTTCGAATCCCACTGAGAGCAGTTAATCCAAAAAGAGCAAAGGATTAAATATTGAGCCAAGGAATTAATTCATGAGCTAAGGAATTAATTCATTAGCCAAGGAATATATTCATCAGCCAAGGAATATATCCATCAGCCAAGGAAGCTCAAGACACACATCTGACAAGAATTAATTACAAAGCATGGAGATTACTTGCAAGATCAAGAAAATATTACAAAGTCAAAAATCATCCTGACATCTGATAAAAGTTGAAATTATTTTCAACATTTCTACACAGCAAGATCTCAAGTACAAGATTTCAAATTTTGAAATTGCCTATCTCCAACGGGCAACTTCAAAATCCACAGCTATAAATAGATGAAGACTTGAAGAAGAAATACAACCAATCACAAAACACAAATTCTACGCATGCTGAATGCAAGTGCTATACAAAAATTAAGAGAGAGAAATTCTTCAATATTTCATCTAGAGACTAAGCTATTTCAAATAAATATTCTGAGAGTCTCTTAGAGTTGGAGAAAGAAAGAAAAAAAAAATTCCTTGTAAAACAAATTCCCTACTGAGTGTGGGTAGAGGGTTGAGTAGCAGAGGAGTTGTGAAAGCCCTAGGGAGTGCAAGCTTTGTGCAGAGGCACTCGAAGTGAGATTAGTGCTGGCTTTGTGTTCAAGGCACTAAGGAGAAGTTGTAGAAGTGCTGAGTTAGAAGAACTAGCACTAGTACAATCACTATTGTATCTTGGTGACAGAAGATAGTGAATTCCTCCTTGGAGTGAAAGGAGAAGAGTGGAATAGAAGGATTACATCACCTTCGAACCACTATAAAATCGCCTCTCTCTCTCTTTCTACTTATTATTTTTACGCTTACTTTATCTTGCATGCAACACAATTAAGTTCACACACAGCTCACGTATTTCTTTATAATTTTGCATACCGTGAATTCCCAGTTAATTCTTCATTTTATTATAGCACTTTACATACGATTATTCCGCTGTGCACTCTACTTTAGATTTATTCAAGTCTAATTTAATTTGAGTTATTTTGTTAAAGTGTTATAAATTTTAATTTGTTTGAAAAATCTATTCATATCTCTCTAGACTTTTCACCACCCAATAGGGACCAACATTAGATCTATATCACTTTTGCAGAAAATGTGAATTTAAAAAATGATAAAAAGGCATTTTCATTCCGAATTTTCAAGCTCTGTTTCCCCAAAATATCCAGTTGTCATTCTATATTCTGAATCATAATTTCATACTTTCAAAATCAATAATTTTTTCAGTCAATAAACACACACATAGCCTTTCATTTAGGTTTTCTTACCATCATTGAATACATGAGTGGTACCCAGAACTTATATGAAGCTAATTACAGGAGCTGAGGATATTCATATTTAACCGAACTTAGTAAGTACTTAACATTGGATACAGTGGCCAATTTATTTGAGTTAGGAAGATATAGATAGTCATCTATGACTATGGCCAAACCTCTAAAATGCTTTTATGATTAACAGTGGGAATCAAGAAAATTGAGAATCAGCTGATTCACTTCTTCAGGAAATTGCTCATGAAGAAAATGGCTTCCTTCAGGTATATACACTATCTCCACATTGGGCACCAAAGCTTTCAGCATCCCACTGGTTACGTACTCTTCCATTCCTGGGAATTTCATCACATAATCCTTCTTGCCTGATATGAACAATGCAGGGGCTTTGATTCTTGGCTCAGCTGGCAGCTCAATATGCTCATTCTCAAGAGCCCTACAAGAAAGGAGAACAACATATATATACATATATATGATTAGGGACCAACACCAACCTGGTCAGACTGTTGACTTAGTAACTAACTACTACCTATAATGTTACAAGTTTGACTCCCAGTTGAAGCGGCCTATTAGCCTTCTTGAGCCGATCAATTACGGGCAACCTAGCCGGCTGGGGTTACACGTTGGGATTTACCAGCACACTTTTGGATAGTGGCTACAGGTTTCAATCGTCTTTCAAATATATATATATATATATATGATTAGCCATTGATGCTGGAACTCTTACAGCATTCATCACTTCCAGACTTTTGTGCATTACCTGTAAGGGACCTGCAATGCAGTCCGGAATCCAGATTTCTCATACAGAGCTCCATAGGCTGCCAGGTCTTCTTCGGTGAACCAAGGCGGTAGAGGAGTGGAAGGCTCCACAATGTCCATGATCTCCTGCTTTTCACTAGCAATTGGTACTTCACTTCTGGAGAAGAGGATGTAGATGTTCTTCACAACAGTTTTGGCATCGAGACGGCCAAAGTCAGCTTCAGCTCGCCCAGGCTCCTGGAAAAGAACAAATCTCAGAAACACAGTCAAGTGCTTATAGATATGATCTTCCTTGCCAGCATGATAAAGAGAAAAAACAGCAGATCAGACCTACCTTCCATCTTTCCATATAGAAACCTTCAGGCAGCTTTTCAGCAGATGTAGAAGAACGAGTTGTAGAAGAACGAGGAAGCAAGAATGGCACATCCAATGTAACACACCCAACCACCCTCTCCTCATGGAGAAGGCAAAAGAGAGTTAGAACACACGATCCAAAATCTGTCCCCACCACAAAAACCTACAAAGACATGTTATCATCATATGAGACAAGGAAAACCTGCAATCCCTACCCGTGTGTTTACATTGTCCAACCTTGTATCCATAGCGGGTTAAATTAGACTATGTTATTCATAGCTGCCGGTTCAAATCAAGAAGATCAATAGTACTTGTAATGTTATAGTTATCAAGCCAACAATCTAATTTACTTGGCTGGTGTTCCAACCAGACTCATTTGGTTGTATCACAAATTCACATAATGGATTTAATTAACCCGGACGGTCCAAATTAACAAACCCGATGAATAAAGGATTGGATAAATAAACGAATAATATTATGAAAAGACAAGGAATATGTGTGACAATTCTTATATTAAGTTGCAGTTGTCAAGCTATTACAATGATAATTTAGGACAAATAAGATAGAACATGTCTTAATGAGACAATAAGGAAGCCTTTTATACACAAGTAACCCTCTAACTGCCCCTAATATGGTGGGAGCGGTTACAACTTCCTCTGAGCGACTGAACCTATGGATTGACCGACCGAGGACTCATGGTCGAGCCCTCACAGCTGAGGCCTTGCCCTAGGGCGGTTCAGGTCAAGCACGGGGCTCAATCTCGGGGCCCGTGTCAGCTCGAGTCCTCCATGCTCCATTTTCCTAGGCCAGTTTGCTCCATTTCTAATATATCCATCATCACATAATTAAGTTCTCCTAAGTCCACTACTAACTATCTTTTTTTTTGCATAAATTTCACAGATAAACACTAACAGAATGGAAATAAATTGTTGGAGGAAGATAGGGAAGAAATGGGTTAAAAAAGACCGGACCTTTGGGATACTAAGAGTATCCAGCAGTGCAGCGAGGTCATTAACAAGATCAAGGAAGGTTGCCTTCTCGGGTTGTGGTGGCTGATCCGACAATCCATATCCTCTGTAATCGAGCGAAATGGCTCTGTAACCGGCTTTGTCCACCGCAAGCATCTGGTAGCGCCAGGAGTACCAAATCTCAGGGAAGCCATGTAAGAACAGCACAACTGGACCCGACCCACTCCCAGCCTCTGCTACGTGGATCTTTAGCCCGTTTACCTCTATGAACTTGTGCTCTATTTCATCCATTTCTTGCCTGAAAGAGAGAGAGAGTTTTCAGTCTGTGGTGTGTGGTCTGTGAAGAGTGCAACAAAAATCTTACACAGTATCAGTATGATGGAAGATGCTGTTGTCGTTTTGTCATTTGTGCGTCACTACTCGCGAGCGGAAGTCATCAAATTTTAAAGCACGTGTAAGAATATATCGAGCAATGCAAGTAAGTTTCTTCATTCTTTCTTTTTTTCTTTTTTTTTTTGGGAAAATGGCATCTTTAGTCCCTAAGTTATAGGAGTAGTGTAGACTCAGTCCCTAAGTTATGGCTGTATGCGAGTTTAGTCCCTCAGTTATTCACAAAGTGGCGAGTTTAGTCCCTGAACATTAAATTTGACGAAAAAATTAAAAAATATTCAAAATTTGAGGGGTAAAATAGGAAATTCACATTTTATTATTCTTCTTATATCAAAACCACTTTTACAACATTATTTTTTCATTTCTTAGCCTAATTATTTTCAATATTTTTCATTTTTAAAAGCATTTTAATAACTTTCAAATGACTTGTTAGGAACCTGACTCTCGTATAACACACTTAAAACTTAGCACAAATAAAGAAATGCATGATCATTGTATTTAGGTGTATGAAACACACTGTCCTAACAAGTTTTTATTTTTTTACTAAGCAACAAATGTAATACAATTAAAACTTTTGAGATTTTTTTTACACACTATCCTATCTCAAAAGTTTAATTTTATTACATTTGTTGCTTAGGAAAAAAATAAAAACTTGTTAGGATAGTGTGTCTACTACACCTAAATACAATGATCATGCATTTCTTTATTTGTGCTAAGTTTTAAGTGTGTTATACGAGAGTCAAGTTCCTAACAAGTCATTTGAAAGTTATTAAAATGCTTTTAAAAATGAAAAATTTTGAAAATAATTAGGCTAAGAAGTGAAAAATAATGTTGCAAAAGTGGTTTTGATATAAGAAGAATAATAAAATGTGAATTTCCTATTTTACCCCTCAAATTTTGAATATTTTTTAATTTTTTCGTCAAATTTAATGTCCAGGGACTAAACTCGCCACTTTGTGAATAACTGAGGGACTAAACTCGCATACAGCCATAACTTAGGGACTGAGTCTACACTACCCCTATAACTCAGGGACTAAAGATGCCATTTTCCCTTTTTTTTTTTTGTTAAACTTGAGAGTCTCACTCACTTATCATACTGAAACTAATCTCTACTTACACCGAGTCAGCCCAAGAGGAAAAGTGCTAGTCAAATTAATTCTTTCTGCACACACCATGTTAATTCTAAGCTTCCAAAACTCTTGCACAGTAGTAGCTAGAAGAGTTAAATCATTAGTCGTCCAAACAACCTCTCAATCAATTCTTTTGGCTGACTTTGGACACAACCCAAAGGGTCCAAACTCTAATTTACGGAGTCCTAATTCCAAAATGTTGATGAGAATCAAACCATCACCCTGCCGATGAAGTGTTGATTTTATTTCAGTTTTTACTCTCTTTAGACGTGACATGTTATAATTAATTAGAAATTGTTTTACAATTTTTATTATTTTCTTGGAATTTTCCCTATAAATAAACATATTTAGTATAATACAGTTGAAGAAGAAAGAAAAAAAAAAAAGCTTCAATTGATTTTGGTCTTTGGACAAAGCCGCCTCCAACTATTTCTATCCCTAATGACAGTACAATAACTCACACTGCAGAACAAGAATAGAATCATCAATCTGGAAAACATAGAGCCTTTCATTTAGATGTTTTTAGCATCATAGAATACTGAATACATGACAGTGATGCCCACAACTTTTATGAAGCTACTTGCAGAAGCATAATCATATTTATTTGAATTTAGAAGGTTTAGTCATCCATGGCCAAACCTCTAAAATGACTCTGCCACAACACTGTCACATCCCTTCATGATTAACAACGGTGGGCATCAAGAAATTTGAGGATCAGCTTATTCACCTCTTCAGGCAGTTGCTCCTGAAGAAAATGGCTTCCTTCAGCTAAATAGGTTATCTCCACATTAGGCACGAAAGCTTTCAGCATCCCACTGCTTATGTACTCTTCCATTCCCGGGAATTTCAGCACATAATCCTTCTTACCTCCAATGAACAATGCAGGGACTTTGATTCTTGGGTCAGCTGGTAGCTCTGTATGTTCATCCCCAAGCGACCTACAAGAAAGGAGAGCAACGCTTCATTGATGCTACAACTGGGCTATAATGCACATGGGCCAAACTACACTTAGAAATACTGAATCTAATCAATTAGTTAGTCTAACTCATGACTTTATAATTTCTCTCTTATTTTTCAATGTGGATTCTTAACAGGTTGAAACTCAATTTCAATGTGTGCCTCATTACCTGTAAGGAACCTTCAATGCAGTTCGGAATCCAGATTTCTCATACAGAGCTCCATAGGCTGCCAGGTCTTCTTCGGTGAACCAAGGCGGTAGAGGAGTGGAAAGCTCCACCATGTCCATGATCTCCTGCTTTTCATTAGCAATTGGTATTTCACTTCTGGAGAAAAGGATGTAGATGTTCTTCACAACAGTTTTGGCATCGAGACGACCAAAGTCAGCTTCAGCTCGCCCAGGCTCCTGAAAACAAGTCTCAGAAGCTGCAAGATATGATGTTCGTTGCGAGAATGATAAAGAGAAAGAAACAGCATACATACCCTCCATCTTGAAACATAGAAACCTTCAGGGAGCTTTTCAGTATGTGTAGAAGCACGAGCAATCATGAATGGCGCATCCAATGTCACACACCCAGCTACCCTCTCCTCATGGAGAAGGCATAATAAGGTCAGAACAGCCGACCCAAAATCTTTCCCAACCAGAAAAACCTGCATATGAGAACAGGTAAACAGCCAGACAGGGATACAGATCTACTTAATTAAATTTCTTCATTCCTAACATTGCATCACAAAATATGCAAGCAAGGGACATCCTAGACAAGTTGGTTAGTTGTTAACCACGAGGTTACAAGTTTGACTCTCAATAAGAACGATCTATTTGTTTTCCTTATTTGAGTTGATCGGTTATGGACAACCTAAGTTATAGGCTAGTTTAGTTCATTGTGATCTTTTACTTAGTAGGGTCACAAGGTAGCCCATGGGAAACCTAGGTCCTAAGCTAGTTTAACTTATTGTAGTCCTTTACCGGCTAGTGTCAGTCATAGGCAACCTATGTCCTTTAATTCCTTGGTCTGCTAAGGTGGGGTTTATCTCATGTACAGAGTCGGATATTGCTATGGTTTATGTCCAAGAGCTGTCAAGTACCTTCTGCTCAGATGACATGTAGGGTAACACGTTGAGAAAGTATGTAACAGAATGTAAATAATTTTCTTGGAGGGAGTCAGGGAGATACGAAAAAAAAAAAAAAAAAAGGACCTTTGGGATACTAAGAGTATCCAACAGAGCAGCAATGTCATTGACAAGATCAAGGAAGCTGGTCTTCTCAGGTTGGGGTGGTTGATCCGACAAACCATACCCTCTGTAATCGACCGAAATGGCTCTGTAACCGGCTTTGGCCACTGCAACCATCTGGTAGCGCCAGGAGTACCAAATCTCAGGGAAGCCATGTAAGAACAGTACAACTGGACCCGACCACTCCCAATCTCAGCTACGTGGATCTTTAGCCCGTTCACCTCTATGAACTTGTGCTCAATTTCGTCCATTTCTTTCTTTCTTTCTATCTCTTGTCTGAAACAGATAGAGAGTTGAGAATGCGTGAGTGTGTGGTCTGTGAAGAGGCATGCGACGAGTTAGTAGGATTGTTGGTAGTGAAGATGATTTGTCGTGTTGTGCCGTTCGAGCTGATCAATCAAATTTGAGTCGTCTGTGTCTGCTTTGAAGTTTCAATAGGCGTTCACCATTAGTGAATTTTGCACAGCTTTTGAGACAAAATATGCCACCATAACTGGAAGAGAGGATGCAAGGTCATTATTATAGGTTTTTAGTAGTATAGGCTTTCGGGGTGGAATAGTTTTCCATAAAAAGCCCAACAAAGTTAAATTGTCACCCACTGACCCATGACCTCCCACTTGAAAGGATCATTTTATGCCGCTTGATCACAGGCCTTTGGCAGAGATGACATGTTATAATTAATTAAAAATTGTATTACAAATTTTATTCTTTTTTTTTGGGATTTTTTCTGTAAATAGACATATTTAGTACTACGTATAATACAATTGAAGAAGAAAAAAGAAAACCTCTTCAACTGATTTTGGACAATGCCACCTCCAACTATTTCTATCCCTAATGACAGTACAATAACTCACACTGCAGAACAAGAATAGAATCATCAATCTGAAAACATAGAGCCTTTCATTTAGGTGTTTTTACCATCATAGAATACATGACAGTGGTGCCCACAACTTTTATGAAGCTAATTGCAAAAGCATAATCATATTTATTAGAACTTTGAACCCACTATTCAATTTATTTGAATCTAGAAGGTTTAGTCATCCATAGCCAAACCTCTAAAATGACTCTGCCACAACACTGTCACATCCCTTCATGATTAACAAGGGTGGGCATCAAGAAAGTTGAGGATCAGCTTATTCACCTCCTCAGGCAATTGCTCCTGAAGAAAATGGCTTCCTTCAGGTAAATAGGTTATCTCCACATTAGGCACAAAAGCTTTCAGCATCCCACTGCTTATGTACTCTTCCATTCCCGGGAATTTCAGCACGTAATCCTTCTCGCCTCCAATGAACAATGCAGGGACTTTGATTCTCGGGTCAGCTGGTAGCTTTATACGATCATCTCCATGTGACCTACAAGAAAGGAGAACAAACATTTATGCTGCAATTGTGCTATAATGCACATGGCCAAACTATATTAAAAAGACTGGATCCAATCGATTAGCTAGTCTAACACATGACTTTCCAATACCTGTAAGTAACCTCCAATGCAGTTTGGAATCCAGATTTCTCATACAGAGCTCCATAGGCTGCCAGGTCTTCTTCGGTGAACCAAGGGGGTAGGGGAGTGGAAGGCTCCACAATGTCCATGATCTCCTGCTTTTCATTAGCGATTGGTATTTCACTTCTGGAGAAGAGGATGTAGATGTTCTTCAGAACGGTTTTGGCATCGAGACGACCAAAGTCAGCTTCAGCTCGCCCAGGCTCCTGAAAACGAATCTCAGAAGCTGCAAGATATGATGTTCCTTGCCAGAATGATAAAGAGAAAGAAACAGCATACATACCCTCCATCTTGAAATATAGAAACCTTCAGGCAGCTTTTCAGTAAATGTAGCAGCACGAGCAATAATGAATGGCACATCCAATGTAACACACCCAGCTACCCTCTCCTCATGGAGAAGGTATAATAAGGTCAGAACAGCCGACCCAAAATCTTTCCCAACCAGAAAAACCTGCATATGAGACCAGGTAAACAGCCAGACAGGGATACAGATCTACCCAATTAAATTTCTTCACTCCTAACATTGCATCACAAAATATACAAGCAAGGGACAACCTAGACAAGTTGGTTAGTAGTTAACCACGAGGTTACAAGTTTGACTCCCAACGAGAGCAGTCTATTGGTCTTCTTTATTTGAGTTGATCAGTTATTCACAACTTAATCTAGGCTAGTTTAGCTCATTGTGATCATTTACCGACTAAAGTCACAAGGCAACCTAGGCCCTAAGCTAGTTTAACTTAGTCACCAATCTTCACAAACACAGATAAGTTCTCTTACTCCACTACTAATTACCTTTTTCTGCATAAATTTCACAGTAAACACTAGCAGAATGTAAATAATTTTCTTGGAGGGAGATACGAAAGAAATGGGTTTTTTTTTTTTTTAAAAAAAAAAAAAACGGACCTTTGGGATACTAAGAGTATCCAAAATTGCAGCAATGTCATTGACAAGATCAAGGACGGTGGTCTTCTCAGGTTGGGGTGGTTGATCCGACAACCCAAACCCTCTGTAATCGAGCGAAATGGCTCTGTAACCGGCTTTGGCCACCGCAAGCATCTGGAAGCGCCAGGAGTACCAAATCTCAGGGAAGCCATGTAAGAACAGCACAACTGGACCCGACCCACTCCCAATCTCAGCTACGTGGATCTTTAGCCCGTTCACCTCTATGAACTTGTGCTCAATTTCATCCATTTCTTTCTTTCTTTCTTTCTATCTCTTGTCTGAAACTGATAGCGAGTTGAGAATGCGTGAGTGTGTGGTCTGTGAAGAGGCGTGCGACTAGTCTCATACTAACTACTAAGTAGTAGGATTGTTGCTGGTGAAGATGGATTTGTCGTGTTGTGCCGTTCGAGCCTCGAATCAATCAACTTTGATTCGTCGTCTTTGTCTGCTTTGAAGTTTGAAGTTTCAATAAACAACAACGGTTGTTGGAGACTTGGAGAATTATATATGGACCCGAATCCACGTAAATTCGTATTTATTTCATACTCAACATTTAATACGTAAATGGTAAACATTCAATTATAAATATTCAGTATATCTATTGGGAATATTCAATATATAAATTGTGTATTTTAGATTTGGGTCTACATAATAATTTATCAGATACTTATGTGTAGGCTGGTTTGGCCCACATAATACAATGTTCATTAAAAGTGTCCAAAGAAGTCATTGAACTATTAAAATAAAAAATAAAAAATTTTCAATTACATCTTTAAATTTGTAAAAAAAAAAAAAAAAACGCAATTAACACTTTTAGCATGTTATCATCAAGTAGCATGCTAACTATATATGCCGTGTGATTTTTTAGGTGATTTGGTGGTGAGCTATGCGTTTTTAAAATTGATATAGTGAAATAATAATAATACAATGAAAGTCAAGTTTAAAAAAATATATATAAAAGAATCTTTTTGTAAATATTAAAATCAAATTATTATTATGTC
Organism: Ipomoea triloba; assembly: GCF_003576645.1. Classification (NCBI taxonomy): domain Eukaryota; kingdom Viridiplantae; phylum Streptophyta; class Magnoliopsida; order Solanales; family Convolvulaceae; genus Ipomoea; species Ipomoea triloba. Next base: position 4,126,001 of record NC_044924.1, on the reverse strand, counting down.
GCACCAATACTAAAAATGTACAACTCAAAGCCAAATCACCTTAGGTTGTCTTCAACCCTGTCAGTCTCCTCCTTTCTAATCTATGCGGTAAAAGAGAGATTTATTATTATTATTATTTAATGTCATGTGTGTTGTAAGAGAAAAGAAAAATTAATAAATTAACAAGAGTAGAGATGATGAGAAAAAGTTGCAAAAGCATGCTAAATTGAGTGGCAGCCTTTGTGTAATTTGCAAATTTGATAATGTGGAAGTGGAACCCATTTTAGAAAGTAAAAGAGATTTGCAGGATAAGGATAACTTTAATAAAGATATATACATGACATGTCTAGTCAATATTATCTTTAATAAAGATATATACATGACATGTCTACTCAATAAGTTACCTAATGATAACATGCTATAAATATTAATTGTACCTTTTTATATAAGTTTAAGGCTCTAACTAAAGCATTCTTCAATAGTTGAGGTTTTTCCTTCAATTTGTTGTTGGCTCAGCATCAACCTCATAATTCACTCTCAATTAATCACAAAAATCCTTTGAACGATCGTGTTAATATGTCGTCCATTGCTCAGATAGTAAAACCAACAATTTCTTTTTGTTATTAAAAATAAACATAGAACCATCAGTCTAAGCTGAAGCTTCTCTATGCAGATTAGCCAAATCTAGTAGAGGTGGGATTCAGATCAGTAGCTAGGTTAGGAAATGTTTTTTTTTTCAAAGCTTTTATTGAATAGATCTAAGAACTTGGGCTTAGTGTTGAGTACTGCAAACTCAGGTTACAGAACATATTCAAACAATTCACATTGGTTTCGAATACTGATGTTTCAAACAAGATTAAGCATGTCTCTTGAGGAAATTGATAATTAGTTGGTTGGCTTCTTCTGGAAACTGTTCTTGAGCAAAATGGGAACCTTCTGGCAAGTGTGCAGTCTCCATGTTGGGTACAATGTTTTTAGCCTGTCCACTCCTGACATAGTCTCCTATTCCTGGAAATTTGAGTGAGAAATCCTTCCCACACATGATGAACAATGCTGGAGCATCAACCTCTTGACTTGGTACTGGGAGTTTTTCGTTCAACGACCTGCAAACAACGAAAATCTGCAGATCTTAATAATAAGGATGACCATAGAGAAAAGCATGCATTTCTGGGATTAACACGTGATTTCATCAAGCAACCCCAACCAAGTTGGTCAGTGGAAGCATCCTATTGGCCTTCTTGGTTTAAGTTGATGACTTATGGCAACCTTTGCTATTAGGGATCAACTATAGGCATGCTATTAGGGATCAACTATAGGCAATCTATGTTGTTAGGGTCACAAGGCATAGGTCTTCTTGGTTTAATCTGATCAGCCATGAGCAACCTTTGCTATTAGGGATCAACTATAGGCAATCTATGTTGTTAGGGTCACAAGGCATAGGCCTTCTTGGTTTAATCTGATCAGCCATGAGCAACCTATGCTATTAGGAATCAACTATGAGAAACCTATGTTGTTAGAGATCAGTTATGATCAACCTATGTTGTTAGGGATCAGTTATGGGCAACCTATGTTGTTACGGATCAACTATGAGCAACATATGTTGTTAAGGATCAGTTATGGGCAACATATGCTATTAGGGATCAATTATGAGCAACTTATGCTGATAGGGATCAACTACGGACAACTTATACTATTCGGGACAAAAGACGAGATTTATCGAGTACACACGCTCGACTAGTAGCTAAAAGGAATAAGCCTTCTTGGTTTAATCTGATCAGCTATGAGCAACCTATAGTGTTAAGATCAACTATGAGCAACCTATGTTGTTAGGGATCAATTATGGACAACTTATGTTGTTAGGGATCAACAATGAGGAACCTATATTGTTAGGGATCAGTTATGGGCAACCTATGTTGTTAGGGATCGACTATGAGCAACCTATGTTATTAAGGGTCAGTTATGGGCAACTTAAGCTATTAGGGATCAATTATGAGCAACTTATGTTGTTAGGGATCATCTACTGGCAATCTATGATGTTAGGGATCAACTAAGAGCAAACTATGCTATTAGGGATTAGCTATGGACAACTTATATTATTCGGGGCTCAAGACGAGCAACTTATATTGTTAGGGACACAACGAGATTTATTGAATGCACATGTTCGACTAGTAGCTGCAAGGAGAAGGCGAATTAACTTGATACCTATAAGGAACCTGCGCTGCAGTGCGGAAGCCAGATTTTTCATAGAGAGCAGCATAGGTTTGAAGATCTTCCTCTGTGAACCAAGAAGGTAAAGGGGCAGAGGAGTCCACCAAATCCAGGATCTCCTGGTCTTCGGCAGCTGTAGGAATTTCAGTTTTAGAAAACAGAATGTATATCTTGCGCAGTACTGTCTTAACATCAAATCGAGCAAAATCGGCCTCAATTCTTCCAGGTTCCTAAGTGAAAGTTGGAAATTAGGCATTAGCTAAGACGAGAAAATGCATGAAGGATGGCTGCTATTGTGTTGTTTACCATCCATCTGGATGTATAAGCGCCTCCAGGAAGCGGCTCAGCCAGTCTCGGGCGGTTTAAAGGGGCGGCCGGAACACCGAATGTGATGAACCCTGCGATTCTCTTCGGGTGCAGAATAGCAAAGACATGCGCAATCCTGTTGCTAAAATCTTTCGCCACAACATATACCTGTTCAGAATTCAGCAAAACCTAACGTTTCTGCAATTGCATGTCATTGAAAAAAGCAATAATCGTGTTTAATAAGTGTTTATTAGGGCTTTGAAGGACTAATGTGATTTACCCTAGGAATGGCGAGGGCATCAAGGAGTGCAGGAAGGTCACTGACGAAGTCGGAGATAGTGGCCTTCTCGGGTTCGGGCGGTTGATCGGACAACCCGTATCCTCTGTAATCCGGGGCAATGGCTCTGAATCCGGCATTGGCGACGGCGACCATCTGGTAGCGCCAAGAGTACCATATCTCAGGGAAGCCATGCAAGAACATCACCACTCGATCCGTCCCGCTTCCGATCTCCGCTACATGGATCTTTAGTCCATTAACTTGTATGAAATTATGCTTGATTTTGTCCATTTTCTACACTTTCTTTTGCTCGAAACTGTATACGTTCAATGAAAACGGAGATTATAAGTAGATAAGGGAATATAGATCCTTGCGATTGCACAAGATATTTTTGTTAGTAACTGACTCCTCGTGAATTTACAGGGCCTTCTAGTAATTTGAACTATGAATACTGTAAACGGACAGGGACAGTTGAACGTTGAGTCTCAAAGAACTCAATAACATTTAATTGAGAATTGAAATTAATGTTATATGATACTTAGTAATTTTGTCACGTTTAATCCTAAGTTTTTAAATTGACCACTCATGATCCAATGACTTTCAAATTGTTACCATAGTTCAAATTTATCACATATGATTCTTCAGCTTTCAAAATGTAACCAATGGTCCCTCAGGAAGGATCACGACTGATTAAAATTTGATTATTGAAGGACCATGAATATTTAATGTGAACTACAAATGGTAAAAATTTAAAAGTCGAATGACTAAGGGTAATTAATTTAAAAGTTTATGACTAAACGTGACAAAATCATTATACTCAAAGGACCCCAAATAGTATCAACTCTTTAATTGGGAGAAAAATATAATTTATACCCCTTATAAATATGTCAATTATCAACGTCACGCATGAATTATTAGTGGTGTAAATGTTTCCCATCAAATTTCAAAACGTGACATATATTGGCTCTTCCCTAATGAGAAGAAGGAGAAACATTATTGTTAGTGGAAAGATAACAAATGAAGAAAGAAAAATGGAGGGAAAAAAACGTGATTTTTTAACATGAAAAACAACAATCATCACATTTTCTAGTACATGTATTTTAAAGTCAAGAGCGTCTATTTTCTCTGGTTATTAAAGACAACCAAAGAAAGTGAGAGACTCGTGATAGCCCTAGGGGTATAAGAGGAATCCAATTAAAAAAGTGGATGTGGACCTTGTGCGTGTGTGTGTGTGTGTGTGTCTGTGTGTGGAAAGTGGGTTAAGGGCTTGTTTGACAACACAGTATGTAGCACGACCCGAGAAAACAAGCAGCGGGGATGAGCGGTTGGCTTGGGCTGAGGGAGCATTAACCGACAACCCTAGCGTCGGATTTCGATCGAGGGTTGAGCGAATTGAAGTGGACTACGGGAGGGTGGTCAACAGATCGCTTCCAGGTCTGCAACCTTTGCGCCTTTTAGGCCCTTGCCGAAGTACCTTGGTCGTCTGTCAGGGATCAAAGGGCTTTACCTTAGTTCGACTGGGTATGACAAATCACCTAGGAGAGTTGCGGGCCATTCGGTGGACGGGGTAGACTGCTCGGGGGAGAATGTTTGGGTGAACTGTTCAGGCAGACTACTCTAGTGAACCGCTTGGACGGACGTCTTGAACAATACGCTCGGGCAGACCACTTGAGCAGTTAGCGATGCAGTAGGCGACGACCAAAATGTGTTTTACGATGTGGCATGCGTGGAGATATTTGGTAGGAAAGCACAACACCTTGTGGGACACGCATATAGTAGAGGAAGGCAAAGCGTTGTGATCTCCGTACCTATCAGCTTGTGCAACCCTGGGAATAGTATTAAAGATGGGGTGTCTCTGTTCCAAGACATCATCATCATTTCTTCCTCTCTCTTGACTTCTCTCTCAGTCAATGATGCAACACGTCAGTTGTCTTTGTGTTCCGCTAGTTAGAAGTAGTGGTCCACCCTTTGTGGTTGGGATAGGTAGTTGGGCCCTTTGGGCCAAATTTGTTTCTTTTGTTCACACAATACACTTGTAGCCCATTTATATTATGTAAGGGTATTGGGTCCTGTCAATTCAACATATGTTTCATATCTCGTACACAATATTACCAAATTTTATGGTAGGCCTGATCCATTAAAAGTTATCAAAATTAATGACCACTGTATTATTAATTTAAGGGAAACTAGGGAAGTGTTTATTAAATAATTTCCTTTTCTATTTTCCAAAATAATCAAATAAATATTTCTCTAGTGAACATGTATGTAGGGGAAGGAGCAGCTAGGTGGTATTTTTTTTATTTGTATTTTATTATTTTTATAAATAATTTAAAGTCAATGCATTTGGTTTATATTACCCACTATAAATCTGGATAAGATATGGAAAAATACGACTCCTTTCGCCGCCATAGCTGCAGCCTGTAAGTGGTTGCAAAATGAACAATATAATATAATAATATGGTCCATAGGGAGTAGGAGATGAAAATAACTAATATTTTGGTAACACTTGCCCTATTATTTTTCTCATTTTCTTAGATGGATTCGGATCCTGGTCCATCCTCCTATCTCTTCAGCAAATGCTTTTTGAGGATGCTATTGATCAATATTTTTTTGATAAATTGATAAGTTGATGTTTGGTAAATAACTGATTGTGTTAGTGGTTTGATTAGTTGATAACATTAGTTGATTATAAAAAAGTATTTTGTAAATTAACTGTTAGTTAATAGCTTATTACATGCAAAATAATTTTCTCACAAAACTGATCGAAAAGTTGCTTTTAGCAGCTTTTTGAATTTCAACATTTTGTAGTAATAAAGTGTTACAAAAAACTAATTGATCAAACACTCATATTAGTTATTTAACCAAGTCAAATAGCTAATAATGATCAAATAAGTTAAAATTGACTGATAAGTTAACTATGTTACTAAACAAGGTCAAGAATTTATACTAAAAAATGTGACTAAATACTGATATAGGGTGTTGTTATTAACTAATTTAGAATATTTTTTTTTTTGAAAACAGAATAGTTGCGTTTGATTAAGTCATTGACAACACACTACATCAACATGATACAATTTTGAGTAAAATTTTTAATTAATCAAATTGGATATGAGTTTTTTTTTTTTTTTTAGTACAATTGGATAAGAGTTTAGTTAAAGTAATAACAATTGTTTATGTCATTAAAAAGTCTACAAACTATGGACAAAAAAGATTCTTAGAAATCGTTTACAGCCTAATAAAGATTCTTTATACAACAATAAGTAATACTTAAATTTCAATAAGTAGATTGGTGGACTTCTAATATCATCTCTCTGTATTTTATATACTAAACTTGAATTTTGGAGGGATAAATTATTTATGATAAGATTAATTTGGTTTCGTTTGTCAAATATGGTCAAATTAATATGGTGTTATCTATGAATATGACAATATTAATTTGGGTTTATTTGTAAAGCAGGTTAACTCGTGCAACGTAAATGAAGTACATATTTGACAATTCTTAGGAATCTTCAATTGGGGCATGGGAGAAGAGGTTACGAAGACTCAAAGTGAAATGGATGCCTCATGGCATAAACTTTAGAGAATTCTACACTATGATAAAATGGATGCCTCATGCCATAAACAGAACATTGATACAGTTACTTATTACTAAAATATTATTTTCGAGTAATACCTTATTTATACATTTGAGATTTACAGTTGACTTATATTTTAAACTATTCAATGTCGAGAAAAATTATATTTAAAGTATAAATTCTAAAATAAAAATAAAAGTTAAATTTAGATAAAGCCTATTATTTAGGCCAGCATTGTAACTAAATCTTCCACGTTTGCCTCACTCTATGGACACTTAACCGTTTTGAATGTAATTTCAAATCTATAACAACTGATCCTCATATTATGATTAGCAAATCAAAATTCCCTCATCCATCTCCACAACGAATCATTTCAAAATCATTAAGTTAAGTGGGAGAAAAGAGTATTGGTTTCGTCATCACACTGTTTATGGTATAGCTTTTCTGCGGATTCTCAATCTTAAAATAGATCAACTTTTGTAAAGATTACAATTCTTAATTTTCATCATTTCTTCAGGTGAGTTTTCTTACTGTGCCCTTTTAGCTCTTTGTTTCATTAATTACAGCCTTACAGGGGAGGGAGTAAATGATGTTCCAAATCTATGGATTACATTTGGTAAAAGTTTAAGTGCAGGTTTAAGGCTTGTGGGCTTTATTTAGCAACAAGGAAAACTTCTCGCAATTATCTGAGGGTGTATACGAAGTAACTCATGTCTTGTAACACTAGGCGACAAATGAAAAGCTTGAGGGGTTTATATTTAAGAGTTCTTAACCAAAATGACAATTTAGTAAAAAGTTTTAAAATTTTTAAAAGCTTTTCTTTTATGCAATTATGCATGAAGCTCTGAAAACACTGATATATTTAATGATGCTTAAGATTTTATTCTTTTGTTTTAGTCAATCTGGTATATTTTGAGAAATATATAGCTAACTTGTAGCTAATATGTAGTCAATCTGGGAGGAGAAGAAATATGTAGCTAATTGAGATCATTTATTCACCATTGTTGCAATGAAATTAAATGTCACTAACTATCACTATTCACCTTTATTTATTAGTATGTGTTACAACACTGTATTTATTAGTATGCATTACAATCATTCATAATATGTCTACGTACATAATGTCTAATTGTAATTAACGCGATTGGCACACGGTCTCTAAAATGCGAATACAACTTAAAGATATCATATAAAATTATACGGAGTATATGGTATACTTGTTTTGAATACTAATATCGGTTCATAACTAATTTCTCAATCTGCAGAAGCAAGAGTCAATATTAATTAATGATACCTTAAAATTTTCAGGATGAGGGAGTAGAAAATAGTTGGTGCAGAGTGGAAGTCTGGAAGCTCACCCCGGGCATGATCCACCGGCCAGATTAAAGCACGACTTAAGCACTTAAAGCTTCAATCCATGATTTGTTTTTCCCCTCTTTCTCTCTCTGTTTGGCGCATTTTCTCCCCCACACTATAAAAACCAGAAAATTACAAGCAAGGCTCAAAGTTCAAGGTTTCCATTTTCTCAATCTCTTCTACTTCTAATATTCCAAAGCACACTAAAAAACACTTGAGAAGTCCTTTTTGGTTTTGTGCTCATTTCCTTGCCGCCATAGCTGGAGAAGCCATTAGAATGTCCTTCAATAAGTGTCAGCCATGAATGCAGGAGTTTGTTCCAGAAGTAACCATGGGGACTGTTTATAATTACAGTACTGTCCTTTCAGCCCAGCTGACTAGAAAGTCTTTGTGTGCTTTTCTTTCTCTTGTTCTGATTCTTCTCTTGACTTGCAACGGTGCCACGATATTCTCCGTCCGTGTCCCTTTCCCGGCGAAGACCCCGCCGGAGCCGGCCAGCTTCTCGCCGGAGAATGTCACCGGAAAATCAAGAACCCTGGTGTCGGTCTCCTCTTCGAGAAAGCTGTCGTCTTCGTTGATGTTGGCCGTGAAAGAGGAGGTCCCGGTGGCGAAACCGGACACCCACTTCCACATTTCGCGGAAAAATCGGAACTTGGTAGCTTTCAAGAATGCTTCCATGGCGGCTCGGCATAGGAGGAGGCGGAAGAACAAATCTCTGATCAGAATTATGGGGTCCGAAGCGCAGATGAGTAATTTCTCAAGAAGAGTGAAGGAATTCTTCCATGGAAATTCATGTAAGTTGAGGTTTTTCATGACTTGGATATCCTCAGTGGAGTCTTTTAGCAGCAGGGAAATGATGGCCATTGAGAGCTTGTTCAAAGCACACCCCCATGGCTGTCTGATCTTAGCATCAAGCTCAGTTGATTCAACAGAGGGGACGAAAATCCTAAGCCCGTTCTTGAAAATGGGACTGAAAATCACTGCAATTTCGCCGGATTTCAACTATCTGTTCAAGAACACTGCTGCATATTCTTGGTTCGGGAGGCTGAAGAGGGGAAACATAGACCCTGGGGAAGTCTCCATAGGCCAAAACCTCTCAAATTTGCTCAGACTTGGGTTACTCTACAAATTTGGTGGGATTTACTTAGACACAGATGTAATAGTCCTAAAGAGCTTTGAACCCCTGAGAAATGCCATTGGGGCTCAGACAATGAACCTTGAAACCAGAAACTGGAGCAGACTGAACAATGCTGTGATGGTTTTCGACAAGGGTCACCCTTTGGTTTACAAGTTTATTCAGGAATTTGCCCTCACATTCGATGGCAACAAATGGGGTCACAATGGACCATACTTAGTCTCAAGGGTGGTGGCAAGGGTGAAAGGAAGAGAAGGGCACAACATCACAGTTCTGCCACCAAAAGCATTTTATCCGGTCGACTGGAGCCGAATTGGCAGCCTGTTTCAGGGGCCAAGAAATGTGACTCATCTCAAATGGCTGCTGGCTAAACTCAGCCAGATTCGCTGCGAGAGCTTCGCGGTTCATCTGTGGAACAAGCAGAGCAGGGGGTTAGAGATTGAAGAAGGGAGTGTAATTCAGCACATAGTGGCAGATAGTTGTGTCTTCTGCAATTCTTCTTCTGCATCATCACAAAAGCTGTGATATAGATACATAGATAGAGTCTCAATAAGGGTGAGACCCATCCTCTTTGTTTCTTTCTGTTTATTCATCTTTTGCTTGGGTTTGGATCAATTCAATCCATAATACCATTTGATCACTCACAGAATTGTTACAGAATAGAGAAATAACACAAAGGTTCATGCCTTCATGGCACTGTTTATGTCACAGTAATGAAAATCATACTTCCTTCTTTTGATTCTTGTGGGAACAGTGGTGGGTTAGTGGAAGAAAACAAATCTGGAAAATCCCAATTCTTGATTGTATTCATTAGGGAATCTTGGGTTAATTAAGTCCAGTCAACTCTATAATTGCATCTGTGATCTGACTAATAATGTGCAAAACAGATGGAACAGACAACAAAAGTTCAAGTAGTTCTCTGGGAACCTAACTACCATCAATTATGCAGACAATTAGTTGAAACATGGATTTTTTATTTGTTTTTTTGGTGACAAGGGAAACCTGCAATCACTATCCAATGATATATACTAGGTAAACTCACCTTATAACCCTAGCCGAAAAAAAGATTATAATGATGTAAATTAGTCTAGTTTGCTCACCTTTGTAACCTTAGCCAACATAGAACCTAAAGGAGGTAAACCTTAACCGACAAAAGACCATAGTAATTCAAACCAACCTAAGTTGCCTCTAGTTGACCAACTCAAACTAATAAGCGACTTAAAGTCGAACTTGTAATCTTATGATTATCAAGTTAACAGTTTGACCAATTTGGCTGAAGTTGGTCATACATGATTTTATTAATGTGAACTCTTATCTACTCGGTAGTAAGTTAAACATCTTTTCATTACCCTAAACTCAAAAGGTTGAATTCTTTATTAAAAAAAAATCATCTGTTTTTTTGTGCTGGGGGGTTTGAGTTGCATTGGAGGTCCAATTAGGTGAGGATGGCACCTAATACTGAGAATTTGAGGAGAAGATTGCCAAATCCATACCTGCAGCAGCCTGCGGTCCTTGAGTGAACCTAAAATAAACAAATGAGACAATAGTTAATTTTTAGCAGGTACAAGTGTAATGAGCCATCATTTTCTTTCTCTTGTGCTGTGTTCCACTGCACTGCATGTGGCCTTACAGCACTTTCGCTTTCGACCCCATCTCTTTATTGTGCACTTTGAGCCCTCCCAATTTGCAAATTTAGCAAAAAATCATTACCAGTTCAGTAAATTTATTGTACAAATTCTCAAACAGAAATTTGGGGTTTTGATCATTGTCACGAGCATTAGAAGTTTGGATTTGAGACGTGTTCATTGTGTATAGAAGTGTACAATTTGATGTTGAATTTTGAAGTTATATTAACTCGATTTATCTCGGCAAATTATACCATGGACCGTGATCCAAAAATAACCTTCAGATTCGTATATGTAGTTGACACATTATGTACATGAAATTGACGGTTTATGTAGCTATAACTATCATATTATGTGTCAATAATTATATGAATTTTGGTTCATGATATAACAATTGATTTATCTCTTTATGGATTTTAGAGCGATTTTAGATGTCTAAGAAATAGTTTGGTAAAATAAAAAATTTTGAATATAAAAAAGAATCTATGCATGTCAGGAAGAAAAAACAAATTTAATGTGTTGTGGACTGGTGGATCGCATTAATAGTGCTGCCCCTGCCCCATTCCCCAAAATGATTTAATCTCATTTTGCTTTCGAGAGAACACCAGTAACAGGTGTTCCAATCTCAAAATGACTTGAAGTCAGGTTTTGACTTTTGGGCGAGTCTGCTTTAGATGATTGATTTTAAGATCTTACAAAATTTCAGATCAATTGAAGTTATAAAATTAGTACTGTCTACAGTTGAAGTAGATAAATACAGAGTAATTGATCTTAAACTAAATAAAGATGATGGTCAGATGGGACTAATTTAATCGGAAATTAGTGTTTCTAGTTTCACATGCATTTATAAACTAAATAATACACAATAATTTATGGTAATTACCTACATAGATTACCATAATAAACTGAATCAGTATTATAAAAAGGGAGAAAGCGGTTTAGGTAATATATATTAGGAAAAAGT
>NC_044924.1:4099422-4110716 GCF_003576645.1 Ipomoea triloba | reverse complement strand
ATATATATATATATATATATATATATATATATATATATATATATATATATATATATATATATATATATATATATATATATATATATATATATATATATGGCAGATTGGGTAAATTAGAGAGGCGGTGTGTGCATATCTATATTCTGCTGTGTGCATATGTGTTGAATCATGAGGACTGGTAGTTGTTGGGATTTTCGTATTACTTATATTGTCTGTAGGCTAGTATGGGTTGTGGTATCATTTCATGAATATTTTTGAACAAGAGAAAGACAATGACCAATATTTACCTTCATTCTTGGTGGTATTTTGAGAGATCATTTATTTTCTGTATGTTTGCAAGTGCACATAGGGGTTGGTTCGATTATTTGAGCACTTGTGTATGTATGCTAGCATGAAACTTAGTGGATTAATTAAATAGTTTGAGCCAATCAAGATTACATTTTGTTTCATAAGCGGGGTGAGACAAAATATACATATGAGCTTGTATATAGGCTCATCTTTAATTGTGTTTTTAAAACTATTTTTTATTAAGTTTTAAATAAAATTTTAATACATATATTAATAAGTCTAGTACAAAATAAATTATTGTATATGAAAATAAATAATGAAAGCCAAAAGCTTATTATAATTATTTTGTATTATAAGTGTGAGTAAATTAATTAATATAAAAAATTCATTTATATATTTTATATAAATATTTATAACTATTACATTATGTTTTGAAGATTTGAATTGACTAAAATATGCTTTATTTTAATTTTTAAAATGTAAATGCGTTAATTTGAAAGTTTGGGACGTTAATTTTAAAATATTAAAAAATTAAATTAAACTTGATCAATAAGTATGATTGCTTGAGAGTTTNATATATATATATATATATATATATATATATATATATATATATATATATATATATATATATATGGCAGATTGGGTAAATTAGAGAGGCGGTGTGTGCATATCTATATTCTGCTGTGTGCATATGTGTTGAATCATGAGGACTGGTAGTTGTTGGGATTTTCGTATTACTTATATTGTCTGTAGGCTAGTATGGGTTGTGGTATCATTTCATGAATATTTTTGAACAAGAGAAAGACAATGACCAATATTTACCTTCATTCTTGGTGGTATTTTGAGAGATCATTTATTTTCTGTATGTTTGCAAGTGCACATAGCCGAGAAATGTCGCAACGATGGGCACGGCCTTGGCCGACAAATGCCGCAATATTACTCCACAGAGGGATATATATATATATATATATATATATATATATATATATATATATATATATATATATATATATATATATATATATATATATATATATATATATATATATGGCAGATTGGGTAAATTAGAGAGGCGGTGTGTGCATATCTATATTCTGCTGTGTGCATATGTGTTGAATCATGAGGACTGGTAGTTGTTGGGATTTTCGTATTACTTATATTGTCTGTAGGCTAGTATGGGTTGTGGTATCATTTCATGAATATTTTTGAACAAGAGAAAGACAATGACCAATATTTACCTTCATTCTTGGTGGTATTTTGAGAGATCATTTATTTTCTGTATGTTTGCAAGTGCACATAGGGGTTGGTTCGATTATTTGAGCACTTGTGTATGTATGCTAGCATGAAACTTAGTGGATTAATTAAATAGTTTGAGCCAATCAAGATTACATTTTGTTTCATAAGCGGGGTGAGACAAAATATACATATGAGCTTGTATATAGGCTCATCTTTAATTGTGTTTTTAAAACTATTTTTTATTAAGTTTTAAATAAAATTTTAATACATATATTAATAAGTCTAGTACAAAATAAATTATTGTATATGAAAATAAATAATGAAAGCCAAAAGCTTATTATAATTATTTTGTATTATAAGTGTGAGTAAATTAATTAATATAAAAAATTCATTTATATATTTTATATAAATATTTATAACTATTACATTATGTTTTGAAGATTTGAATTGACTAAAATATGCTTTATTTTAATTTTTAAAATGTAAATGCGTTAATTTGAAAGTTTGGGACGTTAATTTTAAAATATTAAAAAATTAAATTAAACTTGATCAATAAGTATGATTGCTTGAGAGTTTAAGATAAAAATTTAACTCAAATAATAATGCACTTGATTACCTCATAAATTGATAAGTCATATGATTTTAGGAATGTAAAAGTGGGCTGAAACACATGACCCAACCCACAATCGCACCATAGTGGGAGAGTTAGGGCCATGAAAATAATGTACCATAAAAATGTTAGACACGCGTATGCCCACAATCCACGTGAGCCAAACCATTTATATGTATATAAAAATATATGTTATTAAAATTTAATATTATAATGTATTTATTATTATTATTATTATTATTGTAAAAATAGTTTTATGTTTATTCACGAGTCATGATTTCAGTTGTTAATTATAATTAAAAAAAATAGTTAAGCATATTTGACCAACTAGTGGGCCAATCTATGGGCCCACCACCTCGCGTGGCACAAATAGGGTTACGTGAACCATAGCCCACAGGTTTTATGGACCGGACCGGAAAAGCTTGCCAAAAATTAAATAAACGATTGGAGGTAGGGCGGTCCGCTTTGATAATACTAGATGGTCTAAGCAAGCTAGACCAAAGCTGATGGGTAGGGGGCCGGTTCTATTTGATTGGGCCAAGGGTATGAACTAGGCTCTCTTGAACTCACGATCTAGCCCGGTAATATTCTATTTTTAGGACCTAAATTATACAGCCCAAAATGACTGGGCCCTTTCATCATATTCCGGGTGCCTCATATTCCACTCTGCTCTTATTCTTAAAAATGAAAATGAAAAAGAAAAAGGATAAATATGTAATAATTTCATAGTCCTTTAATTTGTGAATTTCTCACGGATCTGTACCCAAGTCACCTCCATAACTCCTCTCACCACTCTCGTCTCCGCCACCACAGAGAAGTATCAGAAGTGAATAACAAATTTTCTGATCGGGAAGCGCCGGCATTCATGACGGTGGAAATATCCAACGGCGGTGCGGAGCCCCTCGCCGCCTACCCCAACGGCCATGTGAAACCCGAAAACCCTAACTCCGCTGCTGCCTCTAAGAAATCCAAGGAAAGTGACCGTCGCCGGAGGAGGAGAAAGCAGAAGAAGAACAATAAGGCTTCTGCAGCCGCGAATGGAGAAGATACAGATGCTGCTGCCGAAGACGCCAACAACACCGCTGGGGATAACGCCGACGAGAATTCCTACTCCCAGAAGGTATTTCTATTTGTAGATTATGTTAAAGGCATATTGACTTGTAGTCTGGTTTCGAAGTATATGTTATCTGTAGCATGTAGTGTTAAGTAGTGCTGATTATTCCGGACATTTGTGGTGTTGATCTATTCCGTGAGAAACACGAATTAAAGGCATTTGTATTCAACTGTATTACTTAGTTCTTCTGAGAATTTCTTTGAATATTATGGCAAATATTAGAATAGTGATTTGGTATTGTTAGTTGTTTTCATTGATTGTGTTGTTTTAGATTTGTTTGCTCTATCTAAGGTGCTTTTGTTTATGTTTTGCTATTGGGTAAGCTAGAGGATAAACTAATTATGATCATGCTGGTTTAGAACTTTTGACCATTACTGCTCCATGTTGCCAGAAAAATCATGTTGGGGGGCGAAGTTATAGAGAAAAATCCATAACCATGCCCAATAGCATACATACATGATTGTACGGTATTATTGACAATTTCTAATGATATTCTATGCAATAATGTGTCAAGTACATGATTATAGTAAGAACATTAGAATTTTTCTCATAACACAAAATATATACAATAATAAAATTAAAAATAGTTATATTTATTTAAATTTTGCTTTGCTTGTCGCTCTTTTATCAAATAAAAGTTGTCAATTATATTGTCCACCAAAATTTTTGTTGATAATTAAATAATATTCATTATACTTCAAAACTAATCCTTTAAACTAGCAAATGCACACCCTAAAAGTGTAAATAAATAATAAAAACATGCCATAAATCACTAATTAATTATTAATTAATCAACTAATAAAAGAAAATTATATACCTAAAATTTGAAGATTTTTGAAGTTAAAATTTGATACTTGATGCCTGGAAATAAGCTAATAAAGAAAGAAGGGCGGATTTGAGTACTTGATATATTTCTTTTTACTTACTGAATTTGGTCTTTAATATATATGTATATTGGGTTTATTTAGACTCTACATTCCTGTAATGATATACAGTGAATATTTTTGTGTGCTACAATGCTACATGCTTACATCTTTATATTTAGTGATTGTAAGCTTTGTTTGCTAATTTTGTGCTACAGAACTTTTTAGCTACTGTTTATCTTGATGATGATATTTCTAAGTGTTTTAATGTGTATGGACACATTGGTGCACTAGATATTTGGTTTATCTACTCTCCCGGAACTGTTATTTGAATGAGTTAGCTTGTATGTTCAAGTGAAAGGAACATGTGCTTTTTCATGCATTAGTAATATTCTGTGTTCATATATATATATATATAGTTTCAGATTTTATTATTTTCACTTGACTCTTAACAATGCTGTGATAGTGAAGTTCACTGTGTCAGTTTGTTTTTAAATCTTAGTTGTTAATTTGGATTATTTTGGAGATTGCAGTCATTGGAGCAAGTTGAAGTGGAGTATGTTCCAGAAAAAGCAGAACTGGATGGTGCTTTGGATGAGGAATTTAGAAAGGTCTTCGAAAAATTCAACTTTACTGAAGCTGCTGCTGAGGTATAATAAATTCTCTTTTCAAGTTTTAAAAATTCTCTTTTCAAGTTTTAAAAGAGTTTCTGTATTCCGACAATGGGTCTTTACTTGCTGTCATGTCTGTTTTCCTTTTCGTCTTATTTAGAATAAGTTTCTTGTAAGTGCCAATTGACTCATTTTCTTATTTTCCATTCTGTTTTCTAACCTCCCAATCTCCCGTATTCCAAATTTGTCAGGAGGATGATAAAAAGGATGTTCCTGCTGCTGATGCTGCTTCAAAGAAAAAGGCTGATTCAGACTCTGATGAGGAAGAGCAGGATAATCAACAAAAAGAAAAGAGTGGCATCTCAAATAAAAAGAAAAAGGTTATAACTCAGTATTATTGCTTTTGCTATTGCTCATTGGTTGTAGTGTTACTCTTAGTAGGTAAGACTAATTTAAATCTATTATTTCAGCTTCAACGCAGGATGAAGATAGCTGAATTGAAACAGATTTGCTTTAGGCCTGATGTAGTTGAGGTATGCCAAATGTTGAGAATTTTATGTATTATTCAGCCTGTGCACTTTCTAAATTCCACTTGCAAACTTCATATTTTCTTGTCAGTATAAGTAATTATTCCTTCTCCCACAATTAAGTGATCTTTCCAATCTCAGTGTTTCTCATCTGTCTCAAATTTTTGAACCTTCTTAGTCTTGATCTATTGAAGAGATATGTCACTTTGCCATTGCTTGGATTTGTGTTCTGATGATCTGATATATGTTTATCATTGTGATTTCAAGGTGTGGGATGCCACAGCCTCAGATCCTAAGTTGTTGGTATTTCTGAAATCATACCGAAATACAGTTCCAGTTCCAAGACACTGGTGTCAGAAACGCAAATTTTTGCAGGTGAGTTGACTGAGATGCTTAAGTATGTATATGCATAAGTACAATTGCATTTGTCATACCTTTTGTACTGCATAAAACATTGATAAAAAAGAATGGGACTAAGTGAATGAGGTTTTGTTGTGGGTGGTGATGTAGATACAGTCATTGAGGTTTGTCTTATATGTATATACATGGTTCTTGCAGGGGAGCAGCTATGGCACTGATGGAGCCTGAACATGTAGGTGTTGGCAAGGAGAATCCTTGCATATTTTTATGTTGATCTTAATGTAATTACCAGTGTGGGTTGGGACAACCATTTAAATGGGCCTTTTTGTAATTAAATGTATGTGCTTCCATAAGTACCTTTGTATGGCATATGAGGAATGAACTTGTTCTGCTTATATGTGTCTCTACACTATGCAAGGGTAGAAATGATTAAGAGTTCTGTGTTGAACTGTTGGTATCAATCAGCATAGTTGTTAACTGACTCATTTGACTTGCGTTAAGATTTCTTTTTGTCGTTAGTTTATCTCATCAGCCTTTGAATTTATTTTTCAGGGGAAGCGTGGTATAGAGAAACAACCTTTTCAGCTGCCTGACTTTATTGCTGCAACAGGAATTGAGAAAATTAGACAAGTAAGAATCATTATTTATTTACTATGTCCTTGTGATAAATAAATGTAGGGTTGGCTTGTCATTAAATGGGAACTTCCAATTTTAAAAAGATCTAATCTTTTAAAAGAAATCATTTTGGTCTATAATGATGGAGAGATTTCTTTTGGAGTCCCTATGGCCATGATTTAGCCGTTCGGACATGCTGAACGCTTGTGTTTGCTTGCACATCCTGGTTTTTTAGTATAGCCAGCCAGACTTCTCTACCTGAACATTTGGACATCTGTTCTATCTTCAATGGAATTTTGCAATTTTTTTTCTCTCTCTCCATACAAAATCCTCCAAATTCCATTTATTTTGGATGCTCATTTTATTTTTTAATGCTTGAATACTTTCCACATTATAGTAATTCTAGTAAGAAATATTTAAATAATTCTAACATGGCTTTATTGTTTTATCACTTCCCCCCCTTGCAGTCTTACAATGAAAAGGAGGACAGTAAGAAGCTTAAACAAAAGCAACGGGAGAGGATGCAGCCAAAAATGGGGAAAATGGACATTGATTATCAGGTTTTCTTAGCATATGGTCTTTCACTTTGATTTACTGTGTTGAGTGCATGAATATGACCTCTTTTTTTTTTTTTTTCTCCTTCCCCTTCTGTTTTGTTCTGTAGGTCCTCCATGATGCCTTTTTCAAGTATCAGACGAAACCAAAGCTGACGTCACATGGCGATCTATATTACGAAGGAAAGGAATTTGAGGTATGGGCTTTGTTTAATGAGTCAGTCTAGTGGGGCACAGTATGCGGTGCATATGATTTCTTCATTCATTTTTTTTTCCTACTCATTTGTAAGTTCTCACAGCCTGGGATCCGAAGTTGTCCAACATTTTTCAGCATTCCAATATACATTAGATTTAAATTGGCTTCAATGAAATTTTTTCCACATTTGAAGATGATCAGAGGGTAGAGCTGTGTACCAAGTTAATGTGGAAGTAGAAGTGTGTGTATAATGGAGAAACTTCATAAGTCACAATCTCTTCCTTTCATACAGGTGAAGCTGAGGGAAATGAAACCTGGGACATTGTCACATGAGCTAAAGGAGGCACTTGGTATGCCTGAAGGTGCTCCCCCTCCTTGGCTTATTAATATGCAGGTTAGATACTATGACAACTTATAAATGATGTTGACTTTACATTGTTAATTATTTTGATCAATATTGCACTGACATTCTCTTGGGAGAAAGATTACTTATCTTGTGTAGTTTGTATCTGATCTGACTTTGCTGTTGCAGAGATATGGCCCTCCACCATCTTATCCTCATCTAAAGATTCCAGGATTAAATGCTCCTATTCCACCAGGGGCTAAGTTTGGTTATCATGCTGGAGGTTGGGGTAAACCACCTGTTGATGAAGTAGGTTCCATCATACTGCAAAATATTTTGTTACTATTAATTGTTTGGTATCCATATTATTTTTCATAGTTCATTGTTTCCCCATGTGTGTGTGTGTATTTATTTATTTCTACTCCCTATTAGATTTTAACCACCTTCCTATTCTTTGGACAGTATGGCCGCCCTCTGTATGGTGACGTTTTTGGTGTGTTGCAACAAGAGCAGCCTAATTATGATGTAAGTCATTGCTTGCTGCTATAACTTGCTCTCTGGGTGCTTCTCTTGTAGGAACTTTATTAGCTATATAAATGTAACGCCAGAATTCAGCCAGCTAATTTGCTCTTGAAATTTTTTTATTTAATACAGATTAGGTTAATAGAGATTAAGTTTTGGGGACAGCTTACTGTTTATGGGCTTAGGCTATAGGGTACTGCTTGCATGCTTCTCTGTGCTAGAGAAGAATTATCTTGTTAAAATTGTTCATTATGATGTTTATGGGCAGCATTTTGTAAGAATGTGATAGAGATTGGGTGACTTATTCTGCGGGCTTTGTATAAAATGACATTTTTCATGTGAAAAGGATTTTCTTATGTTTTATGTCGATGTGCTTTATCCATTTATTTACTTCCATGTATATTTTACAAGTTCTTTACCCAATTACCCATAAATTTAGGATGAACCTGTTGATAAGACTAAGCATTGGGGTGACTTGGAGGAAGAGGAAGAAGAGGAGGAGGAAGAGGAAATAGAAGAAGAGATGGAGGAAGAGGAGCTGGAAGATGGCATTCAATCGGTGGATAGTCTTTCAAGGTACTTGTGCTTAGATCATCTCATATTTTACATAGAATTGTGCAAGGTTTTTTTATGGTTTGCACTAGCAAACTGGACGCAAATGCAATAGACACTTTGCTTCGAGTTTCTTTGAGATCATTGTTTCTAAAATTATTTACTTTTGTATTTTAGCACCCCTACTGGAGTTGAGACTCCCGATGTTATTGATCTCCGCAAGCAGCAGAGGAAGGAGCCCGAGAAGCCTCTCTACCAAGTAAATTTTACTACTGCCCAGTTTCACTCCCTACTCCCTACTATGTAGGAAATACTCTCTAATTGTATGTTCCTTGCAGGTGCTTGAAGAAAAAGAAGAAAAGATAGCTCCTGGAACCTTACTTGGAACAACTCACACGTATGTAGTCTGCTTCCATTTATGGTCTTTTCCTAATTATTCCATATTCAAGTTAATTTAAGATGATTTTTCCTTCATTGTTTTATGTTTTTTTCCATGCAGGTATGTGATTAGCACCGGTGCACAAGATAAGAGTGGAGCTAAAAGGGTAATATGGGCTTGACCTAATCTTTCTTCTGCCTTTTTCTGTTTATGTTTCAGTGTCAATATATGGTTCAGGTTTCTATATACATACATAATACTCTGATGCGTTTCCTTCTCTAGTTGTTGAGGGTGCTTTGCTTTAATCTTGTTCTATTACCATTTTATTACCAGGATTTAGACCACTGCTATGTTTTGGTGATGTGATGGTGGGGCATGAACTAAATGATGTTTTATGGTGCAGGTTGATCTACTTAGAGGTCAGAAATCAGATAGGGTTGATGTCACATTAGCTCCAGAAGAGTTGGAATTGATGGACAATGTGTTGCCAGCCAAGTATGTGGTTGATCATATGTTAATGTTTTACCTGAAGTGGTTTCCTGCATGGTGCATTCATATGATGCTCTCTTTTGCCTTGTGACAGGTATGAGGAAGCTAGGGAGGAAGAGAAGCTCCGAAATCAGCGGGAGGATTTCAGTGACATGGTTGCAGAGGTGGGTTGTTCTGCTTTTTTATTCTCACATGTTGTCTTCGCATCATTCATCTGCTTTTTGGACTTTGTTCTTGGCTCTGATGTTAAAATTGCTTCTGCAGAATGAGAAGAAAAGGAAAAGAAAGATGCAGGAAAAAGATAGCAAGTCAAAGAAAAAGGACTTCAAGTTTTAAGGCGGGCGCGTTTAGGGGTTTTTTGTTTGTAGTAATGTAGTAGAAGAAAGATAACTGTGAGTAGCAAGCAGTACGAGGCAGACAGCCTTTAGCAGTGTCACAAATCTATCTCTGTATGATTTTGATGAGATACAAATGCGCTACCATCATCTGTGCTATGTTTTTCTTTTCTTTTAGCCGGGAGACATGTATACTTGGCCCTGCTACTATTTCAATGTACCGAATTTGAAGCTTATAAGAAATGTACTCAATTTGACTTACACTATTAACGCTCTTAGGGAGTTTGAAATGGTCGCCGTACAAATGCCATGGATGAAAACATAATTTGATGTTAACATGGTTTTTGAACACAATTAGATCTTAACGAGGTTTAATAACTCTGAGTAGAAACTAGAAACATCCATATGGTAAAGCGTCAGGTAGCCAGTGAATATATACAAATAAGCCTCAAGTTGTATAGTTAGAATACCAACCAATGTGTTAACTACATTTCAATAATAATACCTAAATAAATCATACGTTTCTAATAATAATCCAAGACAAATAAGGTCAATTTGTAAAGACTAATTAACAAGCAGAGCAGAGAGTTTATATCATCTTCAATTCATGTGTTGAAAGCTCCCATTCTTATTCCAGCATCCCTTCTGTCATGTAGGATTGCATCATTGGCCTTGGTGAAGCTGGCATAATATAGCTGGGAGAGTATGCCGGTGAGCACTATAAAGGCAGCACCTGCCCCAAACACTCCCTTTCTCAGCATCTCACATGATGGAGGGTGTTCTGACAGGAAAGTCCTGTATTTAGTATGATATGCATTCCTTACTGATCCCGCCAGCAAGCACGCTTCAGCAATGATGAATGCCACCCTGAATGAAAACATTCAGAATTGTGTAAGTGATTGAGTCAGATTAGATCATTTAGATATCCAGTTTGGTTTTAACTGAATATCTGCCTATAATGATAGGCAGCTCTAATCAGAATACACAACACCATCAAGAGAGAAGCCGTAGACAATAGTTAGGCAATTCATATCAACTATGGTGAGAGATATTCAGATCATTCGCTACTACGACATTTAAGTTTTATGTTAGTATATTTATATCTAACATTTGGTATGAGAGTCAGGTAGGCTAAGTTGAAGAAAAGTACAGAATGATAGTTTAAAGGAAATGTACCAGCAGGTGATGAATAGGACAACTGCACAGCTTCTTGAACGCCCAGGTCGCAACGCCCTTCCACAGCACAAGCATTTACTTGCCAACATTATAAGGAGCTGAGTAGCCAAAAGGAATAGGAATGACCCCACCCCCAACCCAGTAGCAATGTCTGATTCATAAACACAATAGTTATACGTTGCATCCCTCTGTATAGTAGCCTGCCAATTAATGTTAGAAACAGATTAGACTCCTGTTTATTACTCCATACTTGAGAAAGCAAAAGAAGCTGAAATGTTCAGGAATAAAACAGTTTTGCTAAGTTGAAAATATTTAACATATCCACTTTAATCCTAAGACAATAAGGGCTCAGATATCATCAATTATAATGAACCATAAACTAAACTTCCAGAAAATTGCAGATTTTACAGATGCATAACCACCACTGCCCAAATCTGTGTTTAGTAAAGTAAATCAGTTCTGCATATCCAAACACAGGAAAATTTGAACTTTTAACACCAAAAAAAAAAAAAAAAAAAAAA
>NC_044924.1:4040056-4097888 GCF_003576645.1 Ipomoea triloba | reverse complement strand
CAAAAAAAAAAAAAAAAAAAAAAAGCATGACAGAAAAAAGAGTAATCAGAAAGAAAAATGAAGAAAAGAACTGACGGAAGCCCTCCTCTGCTCAGCAGCGACGGCGAGTGCAAAAGCTACGAGATCAAAGACGAAAACAACCAGAAGAAGCAATGTTGAAGCCATTTCGCCACCCCCTCTCTCTTTCGCTATCGCTTTTGCGCACTTTCACAAGAGAAAGAGTATTGTGATTTATTATATGGAGGATGGTTCATGAAAAGAAGATAGGCACCACTTTATTGTACCCACCTTTTACAGATGCTAAAGTGATTTGGTTCTTGCCATTCACTTCCATTCTGGGCTGCATTTTTTTTCTGTAAATATAGAAACAAATCATTATTTAATAATATGAACATTTATGGATATACATGTGCTTAGTATTTGCGTACACATTTCAAGAGGTTTTAATCATGAATTATAATTGTACTGGCTGAAGTATATGGATTTGGATATAATAGGTGAAGTTCTTGCAAATTTTATTCAGACTTACTAAGAAAGAAAACTAAGATACCTACCTCTAGTTTTAAAAAAAAAAGATACCTACTTCTATTGGAGTCTTGGTTGTACAATGAACAAAAACAAAAAATACTTGCTGCTCATGGTTCATGGAGTAGGAATCAGTCTGGTTTAGATTTTTATAATTTTTTTTAAAAAGATAAATTATGTTTTATCTGTTTATCCAAATAATAATAGTGATTAAAATGTGATATTTTTTTTGTCAACAGTAATATGGAATCCTATTATAATTTGTAGCCGAGGTTATAAAGAATGTGTATGTGCTCGATAAAGATATCTATAGAGATGTTAACATGCGCTTTGATTGGATTAGATTGCGATATCTTTAGGTCCACAATAGTTTGGGGTTGCAGATTAATATCTCTTTTCAATTGGTCCATTTGCATTGTAGACTTTTGGGGTTGCTAGGTCCGGCCCGATTCTCATACATTAATATCTCTTCCCCAATTGGTCCATTTGCATTGTGGACCTTGGTAAAAAAATTATATGTTTGCAATTAACATTAACATATTATGTGTTGTTATGTATGTGGTTGTGAATAAATTGAAGACATATAATATATTAAATGAGTTTCTCAAATTGTGGAGGCTGAATTAGAGGAAAGGATTGTTATTGCGGCTATTTTATACTGGATCTGACACGCTAGGAATGAGAGAGTTTTGAATGGGAATGGTCTCATCGCTTCTTCATGAGTGGATCGCTTTTGGTTCTACGCTTCAGATTGAAACAAATAATATTTTGACTAAACCAGTCATGCATATGGAATGTTACATTCTGATTCCTCTCATACGGCGACAACTATTCAGGTTCAAGGTGACCATGCAGATCGCACTTTACATACTGATGCAGTGATCTGCCAGCTGGATGCGCTATTTTTCCAAAATGAGGTGAGAGCTTCTTTGGTTTCGTTATTTTATCTCCAACAAAAGACTTCATTGTTGCATGTCGAGGGCCCTTTCACTGTCTTGATGATCCTCATACGACTAAAGCATTGACGGTAAAGGAAGTGCTTTCTTGGATGCAAGACAATAGTTGGAGGAGGAGGATTCGAGTAAAATATGATTGCTTGAATGTTGTTCATTTACTAAACTCAACATCCATGGACTACTCATATGCAGGTTGTATTATTGAAGATTGCTATTCTTTAACCAGACACTTTGACATGGTGTCCTTCCATCTTATCCATAAATTAGTCAATCAACTGGCTCATACTCTAACAAGGGCTACTGACTCACACACTACTGTTTCTTGTTGGACTTCTTATGCTCCTTTGTGTATTAAACACTTATTTCCTATTGATGTTTTTCCTTTTAAAAAAGAAGTCTTGCCTTCCCATTTTTGTCGAATAAAATTGTCCTTGCAGACCTTGCAACATTAAGAAATCATTAGTTGCATATTAAATATTAATTGATTTCAATTATGTAATAATGGTATGATTAATTATTTGTAATTATTAATTATGGTAATATTGGGATATAACTTGTAAATAGAAATTAATTATTTATGGTTATTGTATTGACATATAAATTATATGATATTAATTATTAAAAATAATTACCATGGATAATTAATTATACCATACTTATCATATATTTTCTATATTATTTTACAATATTAATTTTAACAATAAACAACACTGATGGATGGTATATTAAGTCTGGGCCACATGGATCGGCTCAAGAAAGTAACTAGATCAAGGAAGTCCAAGAAGAATACATAGTACAAAGCAATTTAAAAGTTTGA
Organism: Ipomoea triloba; assembly: GCF_003576645.1. Lineage (NCBI taxonomy): Eukaryota > Viridiplantae > Streptophyta > Magnoliopsida > Solanales > Convolvulaceae > Ipomoea > Ipomoea triloba. The sequence goes on along the minus strand of NC_044924.1, from coordinate 4,095,590 downwards.
TAAGGATTGGGTTTAGTATTCATTTATAATGTAATAAGGATTGGATTCATTTTTCTTAATGTAGTAGGACTAAGGTTTATTACTCCAATACTTATGCCTAGAATCTTGTTAATGTTTGATTGGTCACATTCATTAACATATTTTTGGAAGATTATAGTCACAATGAGAGTTGGTCAATATTTCAAGCCAATCCATGCATACAGCCAGTTTCTTCCTATGAGAATAGGAGAAATTGGAGGATGTTGATGTTTTGTGTGCTTGACAAGCTTAAAATTGATACATCATGAGAATGTGACAATTCCAAGCTTGTTTATTGATACATCATAAGAATTTGACGATTTCTATTTCCTTTACTTCTTTGCACTATTTTCTTGTTGATATGTATTTGTTGTCTTAATTAGTTTTCTTTGCTCTTGACATGTCTTGAATTGCTTGTATATTTTTTTATAGATTAGCCAATCGTTAAAGAGCGGCAAACTTCTCATACTCCCTAATGCTACACTCATTATCAAACTATTTGCCAACTAATTTGACTAAATGCTCTCTAATGCTACACTAGTTATCAAATCAATTGTCCAACTAACTCGACTAAACTAGTTATCAAATCAATTGTTCAACTAACTCGACTAGAGTCCCATAAGAAGACATACTTGATGCTCCAATTCGTACCAATTTGGCTAAAATTACATAATTTACATTTTAGTCCTTATTACATATAATGCATTTGTTTATCATTTCTGAGACTTTATAGGATTATACATTGGTCACGAAAGAGAATATTTTATCAAAAAAACATTTGAAGGAATAAAGACGTCAAATGCCAAAAACTGAATAAAGTGAACGAAATTGCAATATATAAATAAGGCCTATACCACAAAAAAAAATAGGGCAATGTAACTCATTCTCATCTATAATGTAATACTCCTCATAGAACACATTTGGTGCAAGATGATGTAACACCAAATACAATGATCATTGAGAAGAAAATTCCACTTAGAGTAGCCCCGCAGTCTTCAAAGCAGCCTCAAATTCTGTATCACTTTGCCAAGATGTCACCTGCAGTCAATATAAAAGGCATAATAATAAGATATAACTTGAAAATTATCTATCTACAGTAGAAAGCATTACAACTTTTGGAGGTAACAAAGTGTACCTCGGCCACAGGACTATTGAAGTGGTTCTCAATTTTCGACATCAGCATGGTGTCTGTATCGTTGCAAAGCAAGTTGAACACGGCACCTGTGTTATGACAAAGAAGTGTCAACATTTTTTTTGGTACATAATAAACTAAAGGGTATCAAAACTAATACTTAAGCAGTTCAATTAGAATATTATCTAAAGAAATTGTTAGAATGCGCAAGAGATGGGAAAAAAGCATGTCTTAGTTTGCCATTCCACCTCAAAGGTAGATTTGAAAACACCAAGCACCAAGAACAAAATCAAAATAGAGATTACCTTTGCGGCCAAAACGTCCTGCTCTGCCAATCCGATGTAAGTATACCTCATAATCTGGATCTGACCAATGGCCATATTGCACCGGAAGGTCATAATTCACAACCAAATTGACCTAAAATAACAATTTAAACTGGTTGGGTTTGTGATGGCATCAAATGATAGAGATGAGAGTACTGAGAAAGAAGGTTATACACACCTGTGATTGGTCAAATCCCCGAGCAAGAAGATCTGTTGATATAAGAACTTGTGTAAGACCTTCCTTGAACTCCTTGATAATTTTATCTCTGTCTTCTTGCTTTAGAGCACCTTGAATTGTTGTAACCTCATATCCATAGTCAACAAGAGATTTATGCAACATATGAGCACTGTTTCTGGTACGAACAAAGATAATTGTCTGCCCCACCTTTTGCGCCCTTTCAAGTATTTTGTCCTTAATCACCATGACCTTTGAAAGTTCATCAGGGCATTGCACCTTATACTGCTTCACAGACTCCAGTGAAAGTTCTTCCTTCTTTACAAAAAGCTGATTGTAATCTTTTACAAAGAGGTCTTTAACAATTTTCGTCACAAAACCCTTGACAGTTTCATTGAAGGTTGCAGAAAAAAGGAGCACCTGGTATTATGTGACCATAATATAAAGTAATCATGTAAGCCATATTAAAAGTGAGTTTCATAGAGGGACAATATCACATAGAATTATTTGTTGATAAAAAAGTTTATGGAGCTCCTTTACCTGTCAAATATTATGCCTATAAGATATCATTCTTTTTATATTTTTTTTTTAAATCACACACAAGGAAATAACTATAGGGTATCTAAACAAAAAGAACTACTCCAATCTCAACTTCTCTAAAATACATAATATGAATTCTGAAGGCCTAAGCTCTACAACCAATGAAGCAAAAAACAACACATTATGCATAAATTGTAGGCCAACAAGACATCATATTTGTTTAGTTGATAGTCAAACCTAAGATGATTGGTAATAAGGCTTGGTTGAGTCACTAGTAGCATGCAAAACACATCTTGGGGTGTGGGGGTGCTTGCTAATCAACAATTGAATTCTCAAGAAACAGAACTATCAAATCAAATCAAAACTATACGGCAGAATTGAATCTTAACACATTAGAAATTAAACTTCATGTTAGAATGATCTGATCACTAACCTGGCAATCAGCTTTGCCTCTGACAATAGCCTTCATTATTTTTATGGAATCATCCTGAAAGCCACTCTGCATTGTTGGAGATATCAAGATGTTAGTTGCCATTGTTTTGAAAACCAATCATTGATGGACACATTGAACACGTTGAAATACTCAACAAGAATTCAATTTGCACTCTAGCTAAATCAATTTAATCACCCGAGTAGAAGTAATTCATGCATGCCAGGCATTGCCAACTTTTATCATTTTGGTTAGTAATTCAATTTACTAAATCAAGAAATTGGCTCCTCAGACATTTGGGGTCTCTTACCCTTCTACAACAAAATGGTCAAATGAATAACTTCACCAAAACTTTTGCTGGCATAGAACTTGAGTAAAAAGTATATACTAAAAACACTTTCTACAGAAGTTTCTCAAAGAAAATACATTTACCTCTGCTAACATGTGATCTGCCTCATCAAACACAAGAATCTTCATGTAAGATGTGCCCAGTTTCTTTGCTATGACCCACTTATTTATTGTTCCGGGGGTACCAATTATGACTTGAGCTGTAACAGGAGGTCGCTTATTTATTGGAACATAGTTGGCAGCATCTGCTGGTATTGCCAATTCTGATGTTATACCAGTATACTTCCCCATCTTCAACAGAACTTCCATATTCTGCAAGTATCCATAAACTGAATCAAAGTCTAAATCAATTGCTAACTTCTTATATTGTAATCAATGATATTGGTATAATAGTATATAGTTCTATAGCTATGTTCACATTAATAAACTATCTGAGCATTAGTGAGTTAATTTTCATTCCAATTATTAGCTGAAAATAATCTAACCACCTGAATGGCAAGTTCTCTAGTGGGACAGATGCAGAGAGCCTGAGGGGCAACGAGCTTCGGATCAACTCGGCTCAACATTCCAAGCACAAAGCACGTCGTCTTACCGGACCCATTGTGAGCCTGTGCGATCAGATTTTTGTTCGGCGGGGTCAGTATCATAGGCAAACTGATTTCCTGAATTTTACTAGGCCTCTCAAATTTCATATCTACGTATAATCCCTTCAGCAACTCCGGCGTCAAATTCAAGTCCTCGAACCTTTTGGCAGATTTATACAAAGTATCTCCCGATGTAACCTAATGTGCAATGAACAACTAATTAAATCCTAGCATTGAGGTCAGAACCGCAAACAAACGAGCAATTAGCATAAACACTAGTAGAGAAAGAGGGGATCAGTCCGTACAGCTTCAATACTGGCGTCGTCAGGGTCAGAGAGGGTTTTGTGGACGCTTTGGGACTCATCCATGGCTAGAGAGTCCATATTAAGTTCGAAGTTAGGTTTCACATCGGAGTTTGATGATGCGTCCATATTACTCAGCTGAGGTTTCATCTCCTCCGCCGTCGCCGAGGCGGCGGTGGAAATGCTCTCGTCGTCCATTGTCTATAAATTCGAGATCTTCTACGACTCCTGCTTAAATTCGAAAATTTATTGCATGGCCCATTTAATATAAGCCCAAGCCCAATCCAATACCAGAGGTCCAGAGCCCCACCAAAATATTTTTTTTTTCTTTTTAATTTCCCTTTTGAAGAAGGAAAATGTTTTATTCCCCACCAAAATTTCCCTTCCATTATTTTACATTTTTACCTCAGGCTTCTATTCATTTGGTGCCATGAATTTGTAACTCACCATTAATTAGAAATATAAAAATACTACTTTTACCCTCAAATTCTACTCCCAATTTTTACTCTCTCACCGAATTTTGATGTTGACATTTTCATGTAATTTTGTCACCAATTAGATGTTTACATGTCATGAGAGATAGCTTCGAGGGAAACATATGAGCGATATTTAGTATTACTTTTTTTAAAAAAATTACATATATATATTTTTTATTTTCATTGTATAAAGATGACAATATATTTTAGGAGAAGCAGGGGCAGACTTAAGGGTGAGCGCAAAGTGAACTTTGAGGTGAATTCACATCTACTGCTAAAGGCAATTTAAAAAAAAAACTCATTCACATCCGCATTTGCAAGATAGTGTAGATCTAATCCGATCCGATCTATATATGGGGCAAATATGGGGCAAGAAGTATGCCAACATTTATTGCTATTATATTTTCGAGAAACAATGCATATTTTCATATCTTGGGTTACAAAATACACCATATAATCGAATGGTTAATGAGTTAGGTATCGTATAACTATTATTATCTGATGTGTGTTAATTGTTATGTACTTGGGCTATTGAAAGACCACAAAGAATATGTTGTCCATATTAATTTTTAATTAACTTATACACGCACATAGGAGTAGTTGGCAAATGGCAACCTTACCTAACGTTGTACATTCAAAATTTCAAACCGTAATTAAAACCCATGCGACGTACGTCACGCTGTTAACTGTTTGGTTGCTTCACATGCTTATACTTATTGGATTTGATTTGGCTATACTTTTTTTTCAATCTTTTCATTTTATTTTTATTTTGTATTTTGTTCACATAACATGGCATACTTGATGCTCCAATTCATCTATAAAGGGTGGGGGTGGGTATTAAAGTTGGGGGTAATCCCTTTCAAGTTGGGACAGTTGGTAAATGTTCCAAGTTCAACTCCTTTCTATATATCGACTTGATCGACTTACTTAATTTACTTTATAGTGATTCTTTATCAACTAGAACTATAAAACAAGTTTCACTCAAAAGTGTATCTTCATATAAAAATGCTATGTTTTAAAGTATACCTAACAATTTCGATATATATCACAAAAAGCTCTAACTATTATTGTTTTTATTTTTTTGTCAACACGTAAACTAGCTAGGCCACTTGCCGTTCTTATTTTCCATTTTGATTACGTACTTATGCATCTTATTGGAATTCAACGCGAGAAGTAAAACCGGCCTACAACTTATAATAATAATGAATATTGAACATATTATGAGTTCTATCTTTAATGTATACGGAGTATATTTTCTTAGTATCCATAAAAATTCATCATCACTATTCGTAATCCGTAAATATGTATTAAGTAAACTTACCTTTATATGATAACGTAGAAACCACACGGTAAATATATTTTCTTTGGATAATATAGTTTAGAACGTGCAGTGCAGTCTGCCTATTCATTCAACAGTTTTTTTTTTTTTTTTTTTTAATAATAACAATTTGAATTTGAATAATCCCCAATTCGCCCATGTTTCAAAATTTTGGAGGTCTGGATATAGATACGTATATATAATAGTTGGAGAGTCAGCTAAGTAATCGCCACAAATATAAAAAGTTCAATTTCTGAATCATTTTGGATAAAACAAACATTCCTATATAAAATATAGCAAGAAGATTAGTACGTACTACGATAACAATATTATAAATTAAAATTTCAAGCAAGCTTAATTTTTTTGATACATTAAGTTTCTCACTTTAAGTAATACTAATCCAAAGCTTCTAAAATCCTACTCAAAGTCGGGAAAAGAGATAAATTAAATCCGGACGCTCACTTAGTATTCAATTTCCACCATTATCTATACACTCACCCACAATAAATCTTCATTATCCTTGGGTCAATTTTGTAGGCTTTGAATCTCCCCGTGATCCCATGTCTTCCGGGGATTGGAGTCGGTAACTTATTGTGTGGATCATAACAAAAAAAAATATTTTTAATATATTAAAAGTACACCATTCGTGTACTGAATATACATTATACAAAATAATGTAAATGTACATTTTTAATATACTAAAAATACATTATTTATGTGTTGAATGTATATATTAATTGATAGTATAGTCCACACACAGTATAATGATTGAACTAACCCAATAGGGTAGCTTAAGTGGCAAGTGAGCTCTCTTTGTGGGGAGGAATTCCAGGAGAACCCGGGCCAGCTCCTGTGACTCGAACTTGAAAAAAAAAAAATGATTGAACTAACCCCCCCCCCCCCCCCCCCCCCAAGCTTAATTATCTTATGGATTTAGCTAACTTCAATTTGATTTTTCTTCCCCCACGTGCATGATAGCTGACTAAACAACAAAATCTAAGACTTTCGGTTCAAACATGCAACTATATAATAACCGTCACCCTGCAGACCTTCATGCACTAACCTTGAAAATGGCGTCTCTTCCGATTGCCACTACCACCATCCTCCATTGCAGCAATACCTCTCCTTCATCCTCATTCGTTCCAAAAACGCCGCAAGTTTCTATAAATAGAAAGAGCCCATCTCGTCTGCATGTGTCATGCAACGCCGGAAAAGATGATGACAACCAGTCGTCGTCTTCTCTCGGCAAGTTTGACAGGAGAAATGTGTTGATTGGGCTTGGGGGATTATATGGTGCGGCGAGCCTAGCCAATCCGTTCGCCTTCGCCGCGCCCATTAACGGCCCGGACATCTATAAATGTGGCCCGGCGGACTTGCCGGAAGGCGCGGATGCTGTAAATTGTTGCCCTCCGACAGCCGCAAAGATCATCGACTTCGACCTTCCGCCGCCGCCTGCCACCCTGCGCGTCAGACCGGCGGCTCATTTAGCTGGTAAGTGAATGCTTAAATAACTGCATACAAACTTATAAGTTAATAATATGGAAACTAATTCTAACAAAGCCAGACAAGGCAAAGATCTTGTGATCACTACAGGTTACACCCCACATGGCAGGGTTGAGTTCGAGTCTCAGTGGAATCGATATTGACTTTTTGTGCTTCATTTGATTAAGAAAAGTAGTTATGATAAGATATTACAGTGTAACAGAGTCAATAGTATTTCAAAAAAAAAAAAAAAGCCACACAAAGTCTAACAACACAAATAAAACTGAACAAATTGAACTAATATACACTACTCCTTTACATGGCAGACAAAGCCTACATAGAGAAGTTTACCAGAGCTATTGATCTCATGAAAGCGCTCCCGGCCGATGATCCCCGGAATTTCATGCAACAAGCTAATGTCCACTGCGCTTACTGCGACGCCGCGTATGATCAACTCGGGTTCCCCAACCTGGAGCTTCAAGTTCACAACTCGTGGCTGTTTATGCCCTTCCACCGATGCTATTTATACTTCTTCGAGAGAATTCTGGGGAAACTGATCGACGATCCCACCTTCGCCATGCCATTTTGGAACTGGGATAACCCCGCCGGCATGAAAATGCCGGCGTTTTACACCAACCGGAACTCGCCGCTCTACGACCCTTTGCGCGACGCGAAGCACCAGCCGCCCACCATAATTGATTTGGACTTCAACGGAACGGATTCCAACATTAGCAATGAGCAACAGTTGTCTCAGAATCTTACTATAATGTACCGACAAACCGTGTCGCTTGGACGGACGGCCAGTACTTTTCTTGGAAGCCCGTACCGAGCCGGCGATGAACCGGATCCCGGCATGGGTTCACTGGAGAACATCCCACACGGTTCGGTTCATGTATGGACCGGGGATCGAACCCAGCCGAACATAGAGGACATGGGGAACTTTTACTCCGCCGCAAGGGACCCGTTATTCTTCGGCCATCATTCCAACATCGACAGAATATGGAGCATATGGAAAACCATCGGCGGCCGCCGCCAAGATTTCACCGACCGGGATTGGCTTGAAGCGTCGTTCCTCTTTTACGACGAAAACGCACAATTGGTGCGTATTAAGGTCAGTGACATTAAATTTATTCGTGCCATTTAGTTAGCCTATCTTCAATTAATTTTTTAAAAAAGAAATTATACCAGATAACTATCAGCTAACTAAGCATTTTTCTACAATCAATTAATGTTAAGTCCGTATATTCTGTTTTACTATATATGAAAACGCACAATTGGTTTGTGTTAAGGTGAGGGATTGTTTGGACACAAGAAAGCTAGGGTATGTCTATCAAGACGTGGCCACTCCATGGCTCAACTCTCGTCCCACGCCGCGGCGCAATCGGATTCTGAGCAAAGCAAAGAAGCTGGTGGAGGCCAAGGCGGCGGACGCGGCGCCGGCGCCGGAGGATGTTTTTCCGGTTACGCTTGAGAAAGCGGTGAGAGTGATGGTGAAAAGGCCTAACAGGAAGCGAAGCAAGAAGCAGAAGGAGGAAATAGAAGAGATTCTGGTGATCGAAGGAATCGAGCTGGACAGGGATGTTTTCGCGAAGTTTGACGTTCTGATCAACGACGAACACGATGCTGAGGTTACGGCGCAGAACACGGAGTTCGCGGGGAGCTTCGTGAACGTGCCGCATCGACAGCATAAGCAGGGGACGAAGACGAAGATTAAGACGAAGCTGAGATTGGCCATAACTGAGGTGCTGGAGGACTTGGATTGTGAAGATGATGAACACTTGTTGGTGACTTTGGTTCCAAGGGGAGGGTCTGGTGCTGTGAAGATTGGTGGTGTCAAGATTGTTCTTGAGGATTAATTATATGCTCTCATCTATTATTAACTAATTAATTATATGTGTGTTTTACTACACAAATAATAAGCCATTTCATCTTGTTTATGTGTACGTTTAATGATGCATTTGATCTTGGTTAAATATATACCCTTTTTCTTTCATTATATTTCAATCTCTATGAATAGCAATAAAATATAAGCAAAAACTTGGGTGAGACCGTATCACATATCTTTGTTTGTGAGACCGTTCAGATCAAGATCAGATCAAATGTAATAGTTGATATCTGCTATTTTGTACAATTATTCATCCCTTATTCTAGTTGTTTTGAAGGTTATTTTCTGTATCATAGTGAAATTGGGAATTGTTTGTGTGTTATATTGTCCAAGTGCTGAATTATCTACAAGGAACAACAAAGGAAGAATATTGGAACATTTTGGACAAGTTCTGGAAGAAAAGGGAATTACAAGGAAGAATACAAGTTGGAAAAGAATTGGAAGTTGCCTAATGGTCCAAGGCCCATCTACCTCCTATATATTTGACTTATTCTCTACAATTGAAGGAGGTTCCCTTACAGAGTTCTGAACCTTAGCTTTTAGTTTATATTTCCCCAGCATAGTTTAGACTAGTTTTACATTAGATTATTGTATTTCAAGCTTGGAATCTTAGATTGAAGTTGGATTTGTTATTTATCAGTTAAGTTTCTCTTCCCTTTATATTTCTTGCAATGTTTATCTTTAATTCTTGCTTTGTTGTGTTTACTCCCATCATGAGGGAGTAATTCGCTTATGGGTTTGGATTATGGGTTCATTGTTAATCTTAATGTTCGGTTTATGATTAATTGCATAAAGAGATTGAATCTTTTGCCTAGGGTTTATGTTGATTTGGGGATTTTCCTGCACTAGTTATTGGTTTGTGGCCAGAATTAATTGCTAGTCTAGGAGAGGGATTCATTACAACGACAGTTTGATGGAGACCTCGAGCCTTACCAATTTCAACCTAATTTTCCTGCTATGAAAGTAGAGGTAATATTGGGAGCTTACAATGCTTAGGTGCTTAAGGTTATAATTGATGCATCACGACAGTGGGGCAATTCTAGCCTAATTCTCTTATTGATTACGAAAGTAGCTGAGTAGGATTCTTTTGTGCATTGCCCATATATCCCTTGGTTAATTATTCTTTCCCTAATCCTGAGTTGGTTGGAACATCAACATTACAATCCCCCTAATCTGGCCCATACTTTTACCATATAGTTTACATCCTAATCATTTGTTTTCTTTTATTCTACATCATTCAGTCTTTGTTACTTGGATTCTATAAATTCATATACTCTAGTGCCTAGTAATTCATACAATTTCGTGCCATAACACCAGTCCTCAGCGGAACGACATTACACCCTTTTACACTCATCATTTGTGCTCATCAATAGTTATACTGAAAATGGAATACTAGAATAAAATATTCTATTCTTAATTATTTTTACATTTTTTGGTGTAAGTATTACATTTTCATATTGACCCGAATATGAGACGGTCTTACACAAGTGTGATACATTTTTTTTTCTCTTTATTTATTAATGTATTATTAAATAAAATGGGCTAATTCTTAACTACTAAACTATTGAAGTTTTGAAAAATGAATATATATCACCAAGCAATTACTTTTTTCTTCTCTTTTATTAGATCTATGACCAACCAAATTGATATCCTATGAGTTTTCTTTGATTTTGTCAATGTCAAAACATGCCCTTCACAATTTCCCTCGGGTTACGTTACACGGTATCACTTCTTCACGTCATCTGTAGAATTCAACGCATGCAACAATTAAGGATTCCTTGGGCTAGTTTATGTTTGATGTGTAATTTGTAGGTTATTACAATATTACATAGAAATTAAATTTACTGATTGATAAATCTCATTAGAAAAATTTTATGCGACGGGTTTAACCAAGAGAGTATTAATAAGAATCAAATTCGTAATCTTTAGGTACGACCGTACGAGAATTATGTTCTATTGTTACACCCAGAACCATAGTTGTTTTATATGTTGCTTGTCTGACTTTACTGCATATATTATATTCTTTGTAATTTTCGTGCATTTCGTGCTAGCTTATCTAATGAATCATTCATAATGTTACGGTGTTACGTTCAGCTGGATATGATGATGATGATATGCACATTATTAGCAATTCTGTCTGTGATTCAATTTCTTTGGTTGACCAAATCTTATATCTGGGCTTAAAAATTAAAGTGGGAGTTTGCCTACTAAATTCAACATTTTATTTTTCAAGCCCACAATTGTATCGGCTTATTTGGTTAATTCTCATATAGATCCGTTAGTAATGGATGAATATAAAAACTTAACGTACTTATGAATAATCTTTGAAAGAATGGCCTGGGTTTATGCGATAACTTTTCTTTGTAGGGTTATTTAATTATCTCCGTTGTTTGGGGTATTGGGTTTAGTTCTCATGAAGATACATATTTATTCTTTTATATGTTATCATCTATTTATTAATTGTATTATTAGAGATATTTATTAATTAATTAGTTAAAATTACTTAGTATATTTTAAAATCGTATCTAATAAGAATTAAATATATCATTGAATTACTCAGGAAACTAACTACTATACAATTATGCCATCTAACTTTAAAAATTACTATTAACTCTTGAACAATCCAAAATCATGCAATTAAACTTAAAATAACTTGTCTTATCGCCTGTTTTAAAAAAAAACTTGTCTTATCGACTATTGACTGATGTAATGATAACCGTTTTAAAACAAACATTAATTCTTAATATATTTTGTTTATATATTTTAAATTTATTTAAAATAAAAATTAAAGTAACCTCTTCGTGTCCGACCTAGAACAAAAGAGAAGGGGTGGGGTGGGGAATGGCTCCTGAGTGTGTACGTGTCTCAAGAGTAAAAATTTTTAGTGCTTACAAAACATCTTAGTCTCATACAAAATCAATCAGAAAATTAACTGTTTGGTTGGCAAATGGCAACCTTACCTAACGTTATACGTTCAAAATTTCAAACCATAATTAAAACTCATGCAACGTACGTCGCGCTGTTAAGTGTTTGGTTGCTTCACATGCTTATACTTATTGGATTTGGTTTGGCTATACTTGTTTTCAATCTTTTTGTTTTATTTTTTTTTCTGTTGACGACATAACATGACATACATACGCTCCAATTCGGAGATAAGGTTGAGATAACTCCTTCAAAGTTGGGATAGCTGGCTTGATAACTATAATATAATATTACAAATTCAACTCCTTCCTATTGACTTTATCGACTTGAAGTCTAGAACTATAAGATGAGTTTCACCTAGAAGTGAATCTTTGTATAAAAAAACAGTATGTTTTAAAATATACCTAACAATTTCTATATATATCACAAAAAGCTCTAATAACTATTATTGTTTTTATTTTTTTTGTCAACACGTAAACTAGCTAGGCCACTTGCCATTCTTATTTTCCGTTTTGGTTACGTACCCATGCATCTTATTGGAATTCAACCAGAGAAGTACTAAAACAGGCCTACAACTTAATAATGATATAATAAATCTGTGGACATATTATGAATTCGATCTTGTATATATATATTTTTTGGTATCTACAAAATTGATCATCACTATTTATAAATGTGTATTAATTAAACTCCATTCTTATATAACAGTGCACAAATCACACAGAACAAGTAAATATATTTTCTTTGGGTAATATAGTTTAGAACATGCCGTGCTCCCATGTTTTTTTGTTTTGTTAAATTTAAATAATAACAATTTCAATTTGAATAATTCCCAATCCGCCCATGTTTCAAAATTTTGGAGGTCTGAATATAGATACGTATATATAACAGTTGGAGAGTCAGCTAAGTTATCGCCAAAAATATATACAAAGTTAAATTTCAGAAATTTCTAAAATCATTTTGCGTAAAACAAATATTAGTATAAAATATAGCAAGCTAGAAGATTAGTACGTACTACCTGAACATCATATTATAAATTAAAATTCAAGCAAGCTTTAACTTTTCTAATACATTAAGTTTCTCATATTAGAGAAGACTAATTCTAAACTCCTAAAATTCTACCTAAGGACATTGACAGTGGTAACTCATGAGTCATTCTATCCACTTTCAACTATATAATAATAAGCGTCACCCTGCAGACCTTCATGCTGTGTAACACTAAGCTTGAAAATGGTGTCTCTTCCGATTGCCACTACCACCACCCTCCATTGCAGCAATAGCTCTCCTTCGTCCTCATTCGTTCAAAGAACGCCGCACGTTTCTATAAATAGAAAGAGCCCGTCTCGTCTGCACGTGTCATGCAACGCCCGAAAAGATGACAACCAGTCGTCGTCTTCGAATTCTTCTCTCGGCAAGTTTGACAGGAGAAATGTGTTGATTGGGCTTGGGGGATTATATGGTGCGGCGAGTCTAGCCAATCCGTTCGCCTTCGCGGCGCCCGTTAACCCGGACTTTTATAAATGTGGCCCGGCGGACTTGCCAGAAGGCGCCGAGGCGGTAAACTGTTGCCCTCCGACCGCCCCAAAGATCATCGACTTCGAGCTTCCTCCACCGCCTGCCACCATGCGTGTCAGACCTGCGGCTCATTTGGCAGATAGTAAGTGAATATTTTATTATGAGAAAATAAGAGAGCTTAAATAATAAGAGGCTAATTTTAATAAAGCCAGACAAATAAAACTAAACAAACTGAACTAATATACAATACTCTACAGACAAGGCGTACATGGAGAAGTTTACCAGAGCTATTGATCTGATGAAAGCGCTCCCCGCGGACGATCCCCGGAATTTCATGCAACAAGCTAATATCCACTGCGCTTACTGCGACGGCGCGTATGATCAACTCGGGTTCCCCGACCTGGAGCTTCAAGTTCACTTCTCGTGGCTGTTTATGCCCTTTCACCGATGCTATTTATACTTCTTCGAGAGAATTCTGGGGAAACTGATCGACGATCCCACCTTCGCCATCCCGTTTTGGAACTGGGATAACCCCGCCGGCATGCAAATCCCGGCCATTTACACCGACCGGAACTCGCCGCTCTACGACCCTTTACGCGACGCGAAGCATCAGCCGCCGAACATTATTGATTTGGACTACAACGGAACGGATTCCAACGTTAGCAATGAGCAACAGTTTTCTCAGAATCTTACTATAATGTATCGACAAACGGTGTCGCTTGGACGGACGGCCAGTACTTTTCATGGAAGCCCGTACCGAGCCGGCGATGGACCGTACCCCGGCCTGGGTTCCCTGGAGGACATCCCACACAACACGGTTCATATATGGACCGGGGATCGAACCCAGCCCAACGTAGAGAACATGGGGAGCTTTTACTCCGCCGCAAGGGACCCGTTATTCTACGGCCATCATTCTAACGTCGACAGAATATGGAGCATATGGAAAACCATCGGCGGCCGCCGCCAAGATTTCACCGACCGGGATTGGCTTGAAGCGTCGTTCCTGTTTTACGACGAAAACGCACAATTGGTGCGCATTAAGGTCAGTGACATTAAATTTATTCGTGCTTTTTCTAGTTATAATATCTATTGGCTAAAGATCTTGTGGTTCAGTGATCAATATGTTTTGAGAAAGTAGTTAAAAGATACTACTATAATAGAGTTAATAGTATTAAAAAAAATTATAATATGTATTGCATTTTCATTTTCTTTTAAAATTCTTCTATTTTACTATATATGAAAACGCACAATTGGTTTGCGTTAAGGTGAGGGATTGTTTGGACTCAAGAAATCTAGGGTATGTCTATCAAGACGTGGCCACTCCATGGCTCAACTCTCGCCCCACGCCGCGGCACTCTCGGATTCTGAGCAAAGCAAAGAAGCTGGTGGAGGCCAAGGCGGCGGACGCGGCGCCGGCGCCGGAGGATGTTTTTCCGGCGACGCTTGAGAAAGCGGTGAGAGTGATGGTGAGAAGGCCTAACAGGAAGCGAAGCAAGAAGCAGAAGGAGGAAATAGAAGAGATTCTGGTGATCGAAGGAATCGAGTTGGACAGGGATGTTTTCGCAAAGTTTGACGTTCTGATCAACGACGAACACGATGAGGCTAAGGTTACGGCGCAGAACACGGAGTTCGCTGGAAGCTTCGTGAACGTGCCGCATCGACGACACCATAAGCAGGAGAAGAAGATGAAGATGAAGACGAAGCTGAGATTGGCCATAACTGAGGTGCTAGAGGACTTGGATTGTGAAGACGATGAACACTTGTTGGTAACTTTGGTTCCAAGGAGAGGGTCTGGTGCTATGAAGATTGGTGGTGTCAAGATTGTTCTTGAGGATTGATATGCACTAGTATAGACAACGCTTTTAACGTTGATTGTTTAGTACTTAGGTCAATTAAAATTCAAAGTCAATCTAGTACATGTTGTATATAAATTATACGAGCTTGGTCCTAAAAACCAAGACCGTATTTATTTTTTATTTTTTAAAAATATAATACGATGTGGGTTATAATGCTCTCATATGTTATTAACTAATTAATTATATTTGTGTTTACTACACAAATAATAAGCCATTTCATCTTGTTTATATGTGTACGTTTAATGATGCATTTGATCTTGGTTAAATATATACCCTTTTTTTTTTCATTATATTTCAATCTTTATGAATAACAATAAAATATAGGGCAAAAACTTGTGTTAGACTGTATTACGGATTTTTGTCTGTGCGACGAGTCAAATCAAGATCACGTCATCTTAATAATGTTAAATTTAGTATTATTATTTTTACTCAATCCAATAGCAATACACTATATATCTTTTTATGAGTCATTGGAGTCAATACCGCCCCATTACTTCATGTCACTAGACCATACGATCATTAACCGTTTATAGTTTATTATTATTGTACGTGATTATGGAGCCTAAATATATTTAATAATACTATGTAACTAGTTAAGTACATACAGATAAATATGATTTTTAAAAACGTATTTACAAATAAAACAAAAATGCATTAAAGAATTATGGACTCATTGAAGGTGTTGACGATGATTGGCGCAATTGGTTAACATTTTGTTCAACTCAATAAGTTATCACCTTTTATTTATTATTTTTTTTAGACCACTTCATAATTCATATGTACCAAATTTGAGGTATTAATTAGCCCAAGTCTTACGTACTCTTACTTGGTACTTTGACTAATATTATATTGTTCTAAGTTGCTTTTTCCCCCTCTTTATTTGTTAATGTATTATTAAATAAAATGGGCTAATTCTTAACTAAACTATTGAAGTTTTGAAAAATGAATATATATAACCAAACAATTACGGAATACTTTTTTCTTCTCTTTTATTAGATCAATGACCAACCAAATTGACATCCTATAAGTTTTCTTTGATTTTGCCAATATGATATCAAAACATGTCCTTCACAAATCCCCTCGGGTTACACGGTATCACTTCTTCACGCATCTGTAGTATTCAACGCATGCAACAATTAAGGGCTTCTTGGTGCGGTTTATCTTTTATGTGTAATTTGTAGGTTATTACATATAGAAATTAAATTTACTGATAAATCTCATTAGAAAAATTCTATGCGATGGATTTGACCAAAAGAGTATGTATTAACAAAAATCAAATTCGTCACCTTTAGGTACGACTGTAGGAGAATTATGTTCTATTGTTGTTACACCTAGAACCATTGTTGTTTTATATGTTGCTTGTCTGACTTTACTGCATTCTTATTAGTACTTTTCGTGTATTTCGTGCTTATCTAATGAATCATTCATAATGTTACGGTGTTACCTTCAGCTGGATATGATGATGATATGTACATTAGTAGCAATTCTGTCTGTGATTCAACTTCTTTGGTTCACCAAATCTTATATCTGGGGCTTGAAAAGTTGGAGTTGGCCTACTATACATATTTATTCTTTTATATGTTATCATTTAATTTTTTTTTTAGTAATATTAACTATATTAATTACGGTATAATATCATTTATTTAATTGTATTATTAGAGATATTTATTTATTAATTAGTTAAAATTACTTATTATATTTTAAAATTGTATGTAATAAGGGTTAAATATGTCACTGAATCACAGATTAGGAAACTACAATTATGTTATCTAACTTTAAGTTTAATTGTTTGATTTTGAATTGTTTAAGAGTCAGGTGGGGGTGGGGGTTGTTCTTGTTTTTGTTTTTTCTTTTAAATTTTAAATTATTAAAATGTATGTGTTTAAATTAAAAATTACTTTTTTAAAAGGTTACTACATACTACATTATCCAACAATTGATATTATAGGTCACTTTAGATTTTTTTTTTTTTTTTTGAAAGCATAGGTCACTTTAGATTTAACTGCAATGATTTTAGATTATTCAGGGATTCAATTGTAATTTTTTAAAATTATTTTGTAGACTTGTTTGTAGTTTAATGGATTATTTAATTTTTATTTCTAATTGTAATATGCAGGTTATTTAACCTTAAAAAGAAGTGGACTCGTTATCAAGTAATCTTGTGAGTTGATATCAAATCCTCTTTTTATATATATGTAGGCAAAAATGGTGAAACCAAAATGATACACGAAGAAATTTACAAATATTAAAAAAATAATAATATGTAGTTGCAAATACTCCATATATTTTCCTTAAATATGCCTCATCTTTATAAGGAGAAAACACACCTAAAACTAGAAAATACTCACCTTTAGGTGCTACATTTCATGTATGAGCTGGAATTGAAGCCCATCTTATAAAGCCCCAGATAAATACGGCAAATTATTATATGGACCATGGTCTACATAGTGCTATGTGGATCATAATAAAATGTACATTTTTAATATACTAAAAGTACATTATTCATGTGATGAATGTACATTATACAAAATAATGTACTTTCTCTGAATATAATGTACATTTTTAATACATTAAAAGTACATTATTTATGTACTGAATGTACATTATTTGATAGTATGATTTACACAGTTCTATGAACCATGGTCCACACAATAATGATTGCACTATACCCCTAGTAATGCTGGGGTTAAACCAAAATGGAAACACAATAATGATTGCACTATACCCCTAGTAATGCTGGGGTTAAACCAAAATGGAAACACAAGTAGTGTATATATGCCTAGCTATATCACATGCATGCTCAAGAAGCAGTGAAAATGAATGCGTCAGCTAGCTAGGCTCCTCCTGAGTGTGTGTCTCAAACACGACAGTGATTCTTTGGTACGCGAATTGAAGGGTGGGCAGAAACATAAGAATATGTATGTTTAAGGTTATTGAGGTTCCGTCTCGATCTCACGAGCCACTTCTCTTGTCAATTTGTCTGCACGGTCGTCATGTCCACCGGCGAATGTATAAACTCTGTATGCAAACTGGAAGGCCTTCCAAAGTAGCTTCCCGGCTGATTCCTTCTGCTGGCCTCCTCTGCAGGGTGAGCTTATTGAACCTTCTGCCACCTCCCTTTCCTTGCCTTCTCTCGTCTCCTAAACCAATAAGCATCAGGAGGTTACGTTCAATGGCCTAATTGTATTTTAAGGTTATGTTCATTGGTCAATAGTCCTAAATTTTAGAGTTAGGGTTGTAAATTTTATCAGACTAGAAAATGTTGATGAGTTTTACAACTTGATAGGACTGACCTAAAACCAGACGGACTGACCCGATTCACATTCCTACAATTATATACAGTGTTGCAAAAATCACGTCTAGGCGCCGATTAATCTCCACCTAGCCGCTAGGCGCCGGTCAACCGCCTAGCGTATCACCTTAAATGGTGGTCTAGGCGGCTGGCCCGCTAGGCGACCACCTAAGCTCCACCTAGGCCGCCTAACCACTGCCTAGTCTGCACCGCCTAGTCCGCTTAGGCTCTGACCGCCTAGGCCTCCTAGACACCGACTAGACTGCCTAGTAGAAATTAACTATTGCTTTTTTTTTTTAATAGGTTATTTCACTCAAAACAACATTATTTTTTAATGGGTTATGTTTGGTGGCCAACCGCCCAAAATTTTAGGGTTAGGGTTATAAATTTTAATAGAAAAAGTTGATGAGTTTTATAACTTGATAGGACTGACCTGAGACTAAACAGACTCCGATTCACATCCCTAGAATTATATATAAAGATTGTGAATATGTTTTTTGCTAATGCATGCATGCATGCACGTATGTATATATGTATATACCTTGAGTGCTAGCTCCATGCAGTTTGATGAAACATCCACCATCAACTCTTTTATGCGTACGAGGATGGAGAATTCAAAAGTGATTTTATGGTTTGCAAGTTTCTTGGCTTCTTCATCTTTGGTCTGTTCTAGCTTCTCCAAATCCAGCTTTATCTGGAAAAAGAAAGTTATTAATCCATGGAGATGAAGACGACATGAAGCCAATTATGGCTTTACCTTGCTGAAATAATCCTCAGCTTTCTGAAGAAGTTGATTGACAGGGGAGACTATTGGCCAATTCTGCAGCGTAGAGGCTATGGCATCTAGCTTGGAATGCAGTGTTGAAGCCATCCTCAATGCCTCAAGCTTTTTTGTGGGAAAATCTTCAAATCTTGCTAGCACCTGTGCTGGGAAAGGTTAAAAACTGCAATTATAATTAAAATGGTATTGAGGATTATATATATTGGATGCATGGGAGTAATATAATGTATAGTTGAAGGAATTAAAATGTGTGTTGACCTGAGATTCATCGGTTAGTTTTTCTAGGTGGGATTCCACATGTTTGTGGAATTTAATGAGCTCAGACATGTCTGATGTCTGGAAAGTTGTTATAGATGTTTTCAACTCCATGATTGCTGTGGCATGGTTCTTAACATCCTCTTGAATCTGTTGGAAATATGCTGACCTGACAAATGTAGAAGAGTTCAAGAACAAGAAGAACCAAATACAGATCGAAATGGACAATCAGACTGTTAGTTGGTTTGATAATTACAAGATTACAAGTTTAATTCCCAGCATCAGCAACCTGTCAGCTATGAGCAACCTAAATAGTTAACTATGATTAATTTAAGTTGATTTATGATCTTTTGTTGGCTAAGATCAACAGACTGAGTTTAATTGACTTTACCTTTTTGTCATCTCTGCTAGAGCATCAGCCATTCCCTGTTTGCCTCCAGATCCTGAACCAACATTACCCTTTCTCCCAGATTTGCCGTCTAAACTGGAACCTTCAATTTTTCCCTTGAGAAGTCGGTAAAGATTCCCCATTTGCGAGGATCTCTTCAATTTAGTAGGTTTCTTGGTGAGTAGGTTTCTGGCGGCAGGCGATCCAGGAGGCGGAGGAGGTGCTGAACCTCCTTTTGCCATTGGCGATGGCGGCGGAGCTGGCGGCGTCGCCATGTTACGACACGGCGGAGGAGGAGGCGGCGGCGCCGGCGGCGGTGGCATTACCACTTTCACTGCAGAATTATCCAGTTTTTCCTCAGTCTTGGCTTCTTCTTCTTCTTCTTCGATGAATTGGCTGTTTGTATTGGCAATCCGAATCACATAATTGGATTCCTGAGTGGCTACATGAGGGAGCATTTGGAACGAGAGGCGCTTTAAATCAATGGGTTTAAGTTTCCCCATTGCTTCAACTCTGAGTGGCATAAAAAAGGACGAGGAAGAATGAGCCTTTATACCCGTGTTTGGAATCTCAGGGAGCACTGAAGTTGGGGTGTTTGGGGAAGAAGAAACAGGGTATATCCAATCCGAACAAGAATCAGACAAAGCTTCCTCCTCGGATTCATTCGACGAATCGCTGTCATCATTTTCATCTGAGAGATCTGACATATCGAACACCCTTTCACTCGCTACCTTAACAATCTCTTCCAGCAATCCCAGTGCTAAATCACAAAACTTATGATCATCAATGCCAAAAGAAAACTTAATCTTGGTTTAAGGAGATTGGATATATACAACGTAACATTACCATATAGTTCCATGTTGTTGGGATTGGGATCACGTTTGAACAGATCATCTCTGCATTTATCCATCCATTCATCATCGTGTGTCCACATTTCCCCAATTGATTTGAGAGCATCACAGAAGAAATTCAGTGCCTGCACCTTGAAACTCCCATGTTGATCAAATGGCAAAAAGTTTTTACCATATATAGAATTTGGATCAAATGAGAACTACCCTTTCTGTGAGAACTGCGAACTATCTATTGTGCATCTTGAGTATGCATTCTCAGATAATCGATTGTGCATCTGGAAACATACATTCTTGTAATTACGGTTGTGTATCATGTAATGTTCTGTAATTACACTTGTGCTGTAATGTCTGATTGTACAACTCGCAGTTCTCACAAGAGGGAGTTCACATTTGATCTGCCTCAAAATATATATATATATATATATATATATATAACAAAACCTGGTGCATTTGTGCTTCTTCAATCTCTGACTCTCTAATTCTTGGCTTGATGGAAGGATACAGTTTGTACAGATCCTTCAGGGTCAACACCAACAACTGCAAAATGTCGCAATCATGAAGCAGAACGATGAGTTCTGTCCCAACTAAAAGGTTAAACTGACGATGAGTATAATGAAGATACCTGGTTTACAGAAGCAGAGCCAATGCAAGGAGATAAATCCAGCAAGTCTCTGAAGGTAAGAACCTTGTTCCTAAGCTCTGTCATGATTATGAAGTTGGCTGCCACAGGCGACATGCGAAATTTGGAGCCCTTAACCTTTCTGCTACTCTTTTTCGACACAACTTTTGTTGTCTTCTCCAAAAACACATCCTCGGCCTGTCAAAATGCGTTTCCCATCATATATAACACAAATGAGACAGCTAGGAATGTAATTAAGATATAATACCTCTTTGGCAGCAGAAAACCTGGTAGGAATCATGAGTTGAGCCCCACCACATAAAACCTCAGCTCTCATGACCAATCTGGAAAAAAATTTTCAAACCCCAACAAGAGAATTAAAAATCTGGGTAGGCAAAATTAATTAATCAAAATAATGTTTTTCTCAAACCTGGTCAACTTTCTTGGGGTTCTGGGTCAAACATTGCTGATTAATTCAAGAGACGAAGGATTGCATTTGCAGGCAGGGAAATGATTATTATAGTAATTACAGGTAGAGAAATTAGGGATTATGATAAGCTGATTAAACGTGAACATTTAAATTTATAATGATAATATATAAATTTCTTGACAGCGAGAAAAGCCAGAAAAATTAATAATTTTTCTGATGAACGTGCAACCCATTGATGCATATCTCTGGGAAGGGGTTTTTGTTTAAAACTTTGTTTTGTCTGACTCTTGAATATGGATATGGGACACCTCTTCTTCTTCTTCTTCTTCCCCTTCAACCCTAACTTTCTCTACATTGTTCCCATAAGGCCAAAAGAGGGAGGGGAAAATCAAGGAAAGAGAGCCAAATTACAGAAATGAGTTCAGTGCTTCTTTTAGGACAAAGCCGTGTATGTAGGCGCTTGTTTTTCGCGGGTTTAATGTTTTTCTTTTCTCATAATCACTATTTTTCTTTTCTATTACGTTTATTTTCATTATATATACTAGCTCTAGTATGTTCCAATTATTATACCATGGACCACAGTTCATATTGCATAGTGAATCTTGATACCAAAATTATGTATCTTTCATTAGTACATTCTGTATTTACAATTAACAGTGTATGTACATGTAAACAAATAACTTAATAATTAATTACTGACACAGGATAATTACAGATAATGTGTCAACTACAGATACAGAATTTAGAGATTATTTTTGGACCAAAATTTACAATACAAAATAGACCTTGATCTATGGTATAATTTGCCGTTCTGCACCCCAAGAAGATATGTAGTACAGGTTAAAATTCATACGGAGTATTATATATTGAAATATATAATTTGAAAATGTAATAGTATAACACATAACAAATCTGCATTCAGTTTATATAACATATATTTTTTACAGTTTATATAATTAGAACTTTTAGCTCAAATGGGCTCCATCACCTGATCTAGGCAGAATCAATAATCCTAGCCCATGAATCCTTTTATTTAGGCCCAACACATAACATTGGTCATTTACCGACTATTTACTGCTGCTTGGGCCTATAATGCGACATGGAAATTATGTGGGGCCATTAGTCCAACATTTTGTTACGGCAATGGCCCATTTTTGTTGATACACTCGTTGTATATGTATATTGTAAAATGAACTTGTAGTGGAATAAAAATGATAATTTAATATTGGAGTTAATTCCAGCAAAGGTCCTCCAACTATTGTGATTTTCCAAATTTGGTACTCGTCTTTTAATTTGAATTAATTAAACCCTTGACTATCAAAAACGTTCCACCATTAGTCCTTCTGTCAATCTAAGGTTAGTTTGCCGTTTAAATAAGGGGTAAAATAGACGTTTCATGTACTTAGTTTCTTCTTCCTCCTCTCTGTCATTCGTTACTCTCCAGCAAGGTAACAACTGGATCTCTAGATACCTGTGTCATTGTATATGAAGTGAGCAAGCCACAGAACTACGATCAAGGGAGCTCATTTGGATGGGGTATATGGACTATATCTCTCTGGGATGACTACAATATTGTAAGTTCGGGGGAGGATGATTGTGTCTGCATATGGACTCTAACCCCACAATGATTGTGTGATTATGGTTCAAAGTGTTGAAAAATTGTTTGCAAGGCAAAACACCACTGCAAACAAACTACAAAACAAAAAAAATGTTTAGAATCTGCCTCAACAACAATATTTAATCATTCCATCATCATTCTTACCTCAACAACAACACCATCAAGTTCGCCGGAGAATCTGCCTCGTCGCCGTCGAACTCTTGCCGTAAGCCACTGTCGTCAGCTGTCTTGCTGCTATTGTTCTGCTCACGTTGCTGCTGTTGGCCGGATGTTGTTTTGCCGGAATCCATGGAGGTTCCATGCTCGCTGCGACTACTATCTTCGCCGGAGTATATTCACCGGCGCGAAGAGAGAGAACAGTAGAGATGCCGGCGGTGGTGGCGAAGGGTTGTTTGTTGCTGCTTGAGTCACCGCGGATGCCCACCGTTGGATCACTGTCGGAACTACTGTCGTTATCGTCGGTCAACCTGCAACTCTAACAACCACCTCTCGTCAGAACTATGACAAACCCACGGCATTGGAATGAAATATTCATGTTCTTGAAAAGATTTTTTTTTGTTTGCTTTTTTATTTTACATCTAATATATGTTTTTTCTTTTTAATTTCATTCTATTACATGAGTATTGTTTCTTGTTTGGTTCTAGCACTCTTAGGCCATTGGAACTAAATGGAAGAAGAGACCTAACATATGAATGGACGATTTTACCCCTGCTTTTAACGTCTAAATTCACGGAAGGGCTAATGGTGGAACGTTTTTGATAGTCAAGGGTTTAATTCGTCCAAATTAAAAGACGAGGACCAAATTTGGAAAATCACAATAGTCGGAGGACCTTTGCTGGAATTAACTCTTTAATATTGCTATAATGAACTTATTCTGTGTATAGAATGAAAATGTACAGTAGAGATATAAAACATAATTAAAATGATAGGTCAACGTTAATATAATGAAAATAGTTTGTATGAAAACTTAAACTAAAGCACAACTCATACCAGGGTCAACACTACTGCATAAGAGAAAATATCATTTTTAGTCCCTCAACTATAATACATGTATCAATTTTGGTCCTTGACTATTAAAAGTTTCAAATTAAGTCCATGACTATTCAATTTGTATCACTTTTGGTCCTTGACTATTAACATTTTCAAATTAGGTGCATGACTATTCATTTTGTATCACATATGGTCCTGCCGTTAAATTTTTCGGCCAAATTTTCGGCGAAGTCATCGGGGGTTACCGGCGTTTTCTATTTTTTTTATTACTTTTTTTTTATTTTTAAGGTTTTTTTATTTAAAAGTTACGGAGTATTAAAATAATTTTTAAAATAAAAATTAAATAAATTAGTCAGTCACCGGTGACTTCGCCGGAAATTTGGCCGGAAAATTTAACGGCAAGACCAAATGTGATATAAAATGAATAGTCATGCACCTAATTTAAAAATGTTAATAGTCAATGACCAAATGTGATACCAATTGAATAGTCATGCACCTAATTTTAATTTTTAATAGTCAATGACCAAAATTGATACATATATTATAGTTGAGGGACTAAAAATGATATTTAACCTACTACATAACCCATGATCTACAATAAAATTTGGCCTCAGTAAATTACTATAGTAACCATAACCGGTTAGTACCCTAACCATAGTTACCCGATGCCTTTCTTATTCTCAACTTTATTCTATAAAAATGATAACTTCTTAATGGCTTAATCACTTGGATAAAATTATATTTTGAATTACTAGGGGATCAAGCATCATAAATGTATAAATGGGAGATTATGACCTCTCATTCTTTGGATTCTTAAAGATAGCCCACGCACACAAAATTAAAACTTTTATGTTAACTCTTAGTTAAATGATTTTAATTTGTGATAAATATCAACAATCATAATAATCATGTTTTAAAATGTGATGCATATGAATATTGAAAAGTAGTGCAATGGAATAATACCAAACAGGATTACGTGCCGTTCACGTGCTGAGAACTTTAAATATGTAAGGTGTGGGGCTGCTATTAATTTGAGAGGCAATTTCCACATAACATCCTCTTACAAATTGTTATTCTATTTTAAGGGAAAGTATACAACACTTATCTAAAAGTGATTTCACTTTACACCTTATTCAATAAAAGACTATAATAGACAATAAAGAGATAAATTAGAATTGTCTAAAATTCAATTCAACTAGAATTGCCTATACTCTTCCCTACTTGTCATCTTTAATATTTATCCGTAGCCCGTATAGACAGCTCAACTGATCACATGGGTGAAGTTTGAGAGGAAAGACCAGAAATCGAGTCTCACTAGCGTCAGTAAAGGGCTCCAATTATTATTATTTAATAAGACCGAGGGAATACTATTTAATTTCACGAAACGACAACCAAAAGGTGAAGCTTCCATAGTTCCATCAGCAGCCCATGAAATCACGAGTACATTTTAAATAAAGGTCAAGAATCAAAATATTTTGGAACAACAAGACAATGGGTTCCAGACAATATTAAATAGTAAGGTTGGATGGTTCAACATGGACTTGGAATTTGGAATTGTACATATATATCCAATAACAAGAATATGATTCACGAAATCACGTCGTGATTATACGGAAGTGGGACCAAAGAGGTAGCCTCTATTCTACTATAAATACCTCATACCTCTTTAACCTATCGACCACAAAACTAAAACAGCCTATTTAGTCTATCATACAAATCATTACATTCTTGTTTACAACAATTCAAGAAAAATGGCCAACTTCCCAGTTATCAACATGGAAAAGCTTAATGGCGTTGAGAGAGGAGACGCCATGGAGCTCATCAAAGATGCCTGCGAGAATTGGGGTTTCTTTGAGGTATATATCTGCATGCATATATATATAGATCAATTATTAGAATATGTGAATTATGGAAAGAGCTGAGAATTAACATTGTTGCTTGTTTTAATATAATGTAGTTGGTGAATCATGGGATTCCTCATGAAGTAATGGACAACATTGAGAAATTGACCAAGGAGCATTACAAGAAGGTGATGGAACAAAGGTTTAAGGATTTGGTGGCAAGCAAGGGTTTGGAAGGTGTACAAGCCGAGGTTACGGATATGGATTGGGAGAGCACTTTCTTCTTGCGCCACCTTCCAGTTTCCACCATTTCACAAGTCCCTGATCTCGACGACAATTACAGGGAGGCAATGAGAGACTTTGCCAAAAGATTAGAAAAATTAGCCGAGGAGCTTCTAGACTTGCTTTGCGAGAACCTCGGACTGGAAAAAGGGTACTTAAAAAAGGCCTTTTATGGATCCACAGCTCCAAATTTCGGCACCAAAGTGAGCAACTATCCACCCTGCCCCAAACCCGACTTGATCAAGGGTCTCCGGGCCCACACCGACGCCGGCGGCATAATCCTCCTCTTCCAAGACGACAAAGTCAGCGGTCTCCAGCTACTGAAAGACGGGCAATGGGTGGACGTTCCTCCCATGCGCCACTCCATCGTTGTAAACCTCGGGGACCAACTCGAGGTAATCACCAACGGTAAATATAAGAGCGTGGAACATAGAGTGATTGCACAAACAAACGGGGCTAGGATGTCCCTAGCTTCCTTCTACAATCCGGCAAGCGATGCAGTCATCCACCCAGCGCCCGCTCTGGTGGAGAAAGTGGTTGATGAAGAGAAAGTGTACCCAAAATTTGTGTTTGACGATTACATGAAGTTATATGCGGGCTTGAAGTTCCAGCCAAAGGAGCCCAGGTTCCAAGCCATGAAGGCTGCCCAGAAAGCTTAGAGATATACAAGCAAAGACTATGAATAAGTGGAGATTAGACCGGCTGGTGTCATTATTCTATATTTGTTTTTAATAATTGATGAATAAACTAGGTCGTAGTCACAAGGACAGGACCACATTAATTCTCATACTAGTGAAGCATTCTTATCTAGCTTATAGATATCAATGTAATACTATAGTATAGCGAAATTCTATAATGTCAAGAAATAAAAAGAAAAAACAGTGTTTTTTTTTTTTAATAAATAACTACCATTTTATTTACAAAAATGCAACCCTACTAAATCGCACTAAGAAGATAATGTGTGATAGATTTGTCCAAATTTATGACTTTTAAATATACAAAATTTCATTTTGGTCTAGATTTATAGGTATAAGTTCATTTTTAGTCTTTTTCTTTTCAAAACATTCTCACATTTGTCCTAGTATTATTACGGCATGATCATTTTTGTCATCTGTCAATAAAATCATTTAAATGGCATTAAATACAATAATATTTTGGTCTATTCAGTTCTAACTTCTAAGTGTTAAGTCTTTTTATTTTTTGGTCCTAAATTTATGTCTCATTCAATTTTTAGATATTCACTTTGTTACGCTTTTCAGGACATATATAGCTAATTATTGATGCATGCATACAGTCAGGTGGTCAACATATTGAAAGGCAACTATAAGTGCCCCTAGGATTCGTGAGTTGGTTGGTTAATTACGAAGACAAGGCTAATCATTGTACGTCTGGATACAAATCAATCTATCACTATATCTTAACATGTTAATTTGTTAAAAACATGAAACTATATATGCCAACTTCTTAACATTTCAAACACAGTAAGACTAAATTCAAACATGTTATTTTCGTATTCGATTTCATTTAATATATAAAAGTTTGTCAAGTCTAATATAATTATGTCGGACTAATGATCTAAGGCAAAAACTTGTGTGACTTTGTTGGTGAGACGAGTCGAATCAAGATCAAATGTAATACTTATACTAAAAAATGTAATACTAATAAGAAATAAAATGTTTATTACTTATATGAGAAAATATAATACTTTTGAAGAAAAATGTAATACTTTCTACATTTTGATTTAAAAGTATTACATTTTGTTCTTTTAAGTAACAAACACTTGTCAACATTACTTATAAGATAAAATATAATACTTTTGATTAAAAAAATGTAAAAGTATTATGGAGTGACAAATACTTTACTTCTAATTAGTATTACATTTTTAATATACGTATTATATTTTCATATTGAACTGACCCGATCAGTATCATGAATAAGGATCTGTGATATGGCTTCAAACAAGTGTTACACATTACCAATTAGACACCAACACATTTAAGGTGGAAATGCAACGGTTGTCTTAAAACTTTTGCGATAAATATTACTTAAATGACTTAATCTGTCATAAATATCACACACACAATTAATTATTATTATTATTATTATTACTATTATTAATCATCAGGCGACGATGAAGAATATAATTGAAGTTTTGCTTCCAATCAGCCGTCCAACGAAAACACGTGTATGCACATAAGTACATTACATTTTAAAGGTCAATATTGGGGTTAAACATTCAACAATCAACATGAACTTAAAAAAGAAGAGTTGGACCCACTAAGAAGAAATATGTGGCTCAAGAATTGAGTCAGTGGGACCCAACAGGTCAACAGGGTACCTCTATTCTACTATAAATACGTGCTACCCCTTCACCTGTCCATCGCAAATTAAAGCAAAGCACATCTATCTTCTTATTCACATTCACTCACTCCGCACGCACTAGCTACGTACTTAATTAGTCTCTTGCGCATCGAAAACACTTGTAAGTTTACAAAAGTTGAAGAAATGGCAAGCTTCCCAGTTATCAACATGGAAAAGCTTAACGACGTTGAGAGAGGAGAAACCATGGAGATCATCAAAGATGCCTGCGAGAATTGGGGGTTCTTTGAGGTATTTCTTCTATATACATACATTACTATATATACACCATTATAGATTAGTAATTATGTTTGTATGCAAGGGTTTAGCTCACTGGTCCAGCAAATAGTATTTGGGAGATCAATGTTCAAAATTTGGCAACAGTGTGAGAATTATGTCCAAGGTGGACAGATTTCTTGTGGGCAATAGCATATGGTCTTTGTCTGTTAAATCATTAAATTATCATGATTTATATTCTCTCATATGCTCTGTCAATGGCATAATTATGTACATGGAATTAATTAATGACGTGGTTTTATTTTAATGTAGTTGGTGAACCATGGGATTCCGCATGAAGTAATGGACAACATAGAGAAACTGACCAAGGATCATTACAAGAAGGTGATGGAACAGAGGTTTAAGGATTTGGTGGCAAGCAAGGGATTGGAAGGTGTACAAGCCGAGGTTACAGATATGGATTGGGAAAGCACTTTCTTCTTGCGCCACCTTCCCGTTTCCACCATTTCACAAGTCCCTGATCTTGATCACAATTACAGGGAGGCAATGAGAGATTTCGCCAAAAGATTAGAGAAACTAGCAGAAGAGCTTCTAGACTTACTCTGCGAGAACCTTGGACTAGAAAAAGGATACTTGAAAGAGGCGTTTTATGGATCCACCGCTCCAAATTTTGGCACCAAAGTGAGCAACTATCCACCATACCCAAAACCTGATTTGATCAAGGGTCTCCGAGCCCACACCGACGCCGGCGGCATAATCCTCCTCTTCCAAGACGACAAAGTTAGCGGCCTCCAGCTACTGAAAGACGGGGAATGGGTGGACGTTCCTCCCATGCGCCACTCCATCGTCATAAACCTGGGCGACCAAATCGAGGTAATCACCAATGGTAAATATAAGAGCGTGGAACACAGAGTGATTGCGCAGACCAATGGCGCTAGAATGTCCATAGCTTCCTTCTACAACCCAGCAAATGATGCGCTCATCCACCCAGCATCCGCTCTGGTGGAGAAAGAGGCAGATGAAGAGAAAGTGTACCCGAGATTCGTGTTTGACGATTACATGAAGTTATATGCAGGCTTGAAGTTCCAGCCAAAAGAGCCAAGGTTCCAAGCCATGAAGGCCTTCCAGAAAGCATAGAAATATACATTAATTAATTACTTATACAAAATTAATAAATAAACTAGTTGTATTTTCAAAAAAAAAATAATAAATAAACTAGTTCTTCATTACAACAAGTCATCATCTAATAAAGCGTTTTACTTTTACTTGTAATTGTTGTTAAAAAAATAAATGACCTTATGTTATTACAAATTACAACTTTACTTAATTATGGGTGGAACTCTATTTAAATTGTTTTAAGAATGAAAAATAAAATCAAGTATACCTCTTTCATTTTAACATATCATTTAATCAGAAATTACTATTCTATATATTGAAGAATATATGTAGAGTGGGATGAACTAAGTTGAGAATTTAACTTATATATATTTTATTTTTTTTATTGTTTGTTAATGATTACTAAAATATTGTTATATTCATCATGTAAAAAAAATTATATATTATAATTAATAATTTTCATATTAAGAAAAAAAAACCTCTTAACTAAGTTGATCTAATATTAAACATTCATTTGTTAATCGATTTGAATTAAAGATAGGAATAATGACATATATATGATATCTAGGATTTGTTAGTTAAAATTTAGTTATTTGTCGTGGGTTAGTTAATTCGTATAACGACAAGGCATTTCTTCTCAGCTAAAAAAAATATTTCATATGCAAGACTGGTTTTTAAATCCAGGTGGAGTAGAGTACGTGGCCTTTATTTCATGAAAATTGAATCAAATAATTAACTAGCTAATGGTCTATACACACACACTATGTCGAGGTGGCCCACAAGGTTAGGATAGGCAAATTATTATGTGGACAAAAAAAAGTATTTTTAATATATTAAAAATATACTCCGTATTATTTATGTGTATTCAATATACATTGTACAAACAAAATAATATATTTTTAGTACTTAAATAAGAGTTTTACTACATATATTCTTAAATTATACTCTCTCACTCTTATTTCTTGACGTGACAAATAATAATATGATATTTTCATCATATTGGTCCTAGAAAAAGTGTTACATTAAGATTTCTTAGAGGAAATAGAAGTTGGGAGTAAAAAGTGAGAGTCCATGCATATAATATTTTCTCTCAAATAATGTTCTTTCCCTGAATTAATAAAAGGTACAATTTTAATATACTAAAGGTATATTATTTGTGTACTGAATGTACATTATTTGATAGTAAAAAAAATATGTACTTTTGACACTCGAATAATATACTTTTTATTTATGGTTCATACAATAATATTTCAAATTATTATGTGAAACATAGTACACACAGTACTATGTAGACCATAAAAAAGTATATTTTTAATATATTAAAAGTACATTAGTTGTGTACTGAATGTACATTATACAAAATAATGTACTTTTAGTACTCAAATAATGTATTTTTTCTGAATACAAGGTTTATTTTTAATATATTAAAAATACATTATTTGTGTACTGAATGTAAATTATTTAATAGTGTACAAAATAATTATTTTTAATATTCAAATAATGTATGTGCATAGTATTTTATGTACACAAATAGTGTAATTTTTATTTATAATCCATACAATTAATAATGATTGCTTAGGATAATTGGGGTATTTACATTAAATTAAAGCTTCCTTGTACATTGCTTTCATGAATACTTAATCGGTGCACTTCTAATAACATCTTTAACGAAACAAATTAAAACAACAATATTCAATTTTTTTCGATAATGTTACCCTCATGATTGCGAAATTAAAATCTCTTAAATGTCTCCATGACTTAGATAGCAAAAGCTATATGTGACAAGTGCATTATATTGTGCATCAAGGTTCATCACGCAATGTAGATCTTGCCTTCATTGAGATTCGAGTGGACACCAGGTGCATTGTACTAGACCACAAGGTCTTTGACATATATGCATTATATTTAATAACATTTATTCTGTATTATATTTATAATGTGTATTTTATATGTAGTACATAAACTAATTAACACTAATCTGTAGATACATTATATATATTTCTATCCACTATAGGTTTATAATCTTCCTTCAATATGAGTTCATATAAAAACATAGCTTAATATATATATAATTACCCATACTACAATTCCATCATGCACTATATTGGTTATATTTGTTGTATAGTATATCATCGAGCACAAATATAAAGGGTATGGTAAGAATATAATATATATACAAATACCACTATTATTTGTATAGGCCGGAGTTTTGCATTGAATATTTTTAATATATATATTTTAAAGCAATGCATACATTACATTACATTTTATTTTCTAACATTATTGCATGCAAATTAATTATTGTACGTCCATTGATAGGTACGTAGAAGCTAAGGCATAATGTAAACATATTACTAAAATATATATAAAATAAATCCAACATTTAAGTTCTAGCTTTATTATTGTAGGCTGCATAGTCTGATAACTCTTTCGATCTTACTATCCCATTCAGGCCATCCTGCAGCTAGAGTAGCTGAGCAGAGTCGACATTGATTGTAGAAAACATGGACATGATTTGCTTCTGGAGGATGGGTAGACAGTGAGTGTCACTGTAGTTGTACATCATTGGCACCATTCTTGTAATATTTAAGCAAGCTTTCCTAAAAGATGCTGGAATTGAAGTTGGAGATAAGCACTGTTTGTTTAGGAGCTTCCACTGTTCTGAAACCATATTGATAACGTGTTGTTTTCCATCACTTAATGAAACACCTTGGTTTTCTTTAATGTAGTACTCTACATATGACGCATCATTTCCATCTTGCTTCTCACCCTGAGATATGTATATTCCATTCATAAAAATCCATCCATCCAATGTCACAAACAACATTAACAATACAATATATATAATTATAGGTTGCGGACAATTCAATTCAACTAGCTAGCTAGATTTACCTGAGTGGCGTCAAGGTCATCTAAGAGGCGAAGAATTGCTCCCACTGAAGTTATAATGTCTTCAATATCTGTGGTTCCCGTGGATGCACCGTGGCCTTGCAGGAAGAAGCACATAATGAGAACCATGGGGACTCCGGTAGTGATAATCCCAATCTGCAAGTACTCATCAGCCGTCGGGGAATTCCCAGTAACAAACCACTTTGCTTCTGTTATATAAGCATCGCACAAACTTGTCCACTGTGACAATAATAGCCGTTAGCGGGTGTTAGTCCAAACGTGTAAATTACCGTATGTTGAGTTTTAATATTATACATTAACTGAACATTGTTCACTATTTATACCGCTTTTTTAAGATGGTCAATTGGATTCCAGCCATACTTGTCCAAAACAAAGTTGCAAATATCATTAGTTGTGTCAAATAGTACACCCAAGCATATCTTCATATAATCCGGTAATTCTTCGGCCACAGATATTTCCCATCTATACAAATACACATTATAATTAATAAATTACGCTCATGTTTTCTTAAAAGTAAATATATATTTAATACACTATCAATACTTAACATATATGCTATATAACTAACTATATATGAAACATAAAATATTTTCTCCCAATTTAATTGAATTGCAAATGAAGGAAAGTGAAGAGATGAATATTATCTACCTCTTAATGGCATCTACAAACTGAATGGTTTGATCAAATGTGCCATAAACATCAATAATGTCATCAATAAGGTATACAAGGGAAATTGGCTTGGTTAGCACTACCCTTTCTCTTGACATGGAAGGATCAAGGGTGAGTGCCAATGTCCAGATGTACCATTTCAGCTGTTGATTTTTTGCCAACTCATCCATTACCCTAAGCCCTTTCCACCATCTACAATTTTCATTGGTAGTTAGATTAAATGACCTAACACACATATAGATTTACAATCAAATGAGACAACATTTTCTTGTGAGACTGTGAGACACAATGTGAATGCACATAGTTTAGAGTGTCGGCACTTAGCCCAACATGACTTACATAAGTGCACACAGTTTAGTGTGTGTTCATTCGTAAAGTAGACTATGTACATTCACGTTGTCTCACAATCTGATGGGATGATGTTGTCTCATATGAAGTCAACCCTATATATATATATATATATATATATATATATATATATATATATATATATAATCCTATTCATGTGAGAACCAATCATATCAGATAAAACAAAAAAATATTACTCAAAATTCATAGTAAACTCACAGGAGAATTTGGCGAAATTCTTCTTGATAAAGTGATTGGGTTATGCTATATTCCATAGTTGCCAAATTTACCAAGCTAGCTTCCCATGCATTTTCAAATCTCATATTTTCAATAATGGTTTTGGCTGTGAACCTGGGCAAGCTCTTATGATGGGGATATTGCAATGTTTTCTGAACTAAGATGGCTTGACAATCATCAAGACAGGTCATGTTTGCCATCAAAGACTCTCTACTAAACCTTTCAGCTTCTTCAAGAATATCTTCTCCTTGTATGGCAAGATGAGATGCTTCATGCAACGCCATCAACCCCTTAATATCTTTGCTTATTAGCTCTTCCTTAAACTTCCCTTCTTCATCAGTGAACTTGGTGAAAACATCTTTTCACGGATAAAAAAATTGTTATGTTAAATACGATATTTAATTCTGTAAACAATAATTTTGGGTGTCAGCTATTACCTGAGGAGATAGGGTAACCTTCTTGCCTAAATAATCTAAAGCGAAGTGAAATATCGTGAAGATCAGCAGTTTCATCAAAAAGAAATTTGGTTTTGTGATATTGTCGATGCAAAATTGCCTCGATAAGCTCTTGGAAATGGTAGTCTATGCCCAGGCGTTGCATCACATCTATCATGGGTAGCACTAGCAAACCATCTTCTTGGCATTGGTATAGTAAACTTTGCCCTTCCTCGATTCCCCCTTCCCATTTGAGCTCAAACTCATCCTTGCAGATTGATGCTTTCATCTTCCCCTAACTGAAGAAACTTTAAATTAGCAAATGGTTGTTTAATTTTAAAGAGTAATGTTCAAATAGGCCATTGAACTACAGACAATAATACAATTAGGACATCAACTTTAAAAAATAATAAGAAGTAAAAAGTATAGTATTTAAAAACATGAAGGCTAAATAACTACGAAAATTAATACATTGAGTTCGCTAATAATTGGCAATGGAAAAGTATCGGCGTGTAGTGACTATGAAGAGTGGTAACTTTTGAGAAGAACAGTATTGATGCATGTGAAGATAGGGTGTTAATTAAGGGCTACAAATCTCATTTATAGGTATACTTTAACTAATTAATTAGTTCCTTCCCTTCAAAACACTCTTTGCATTAATTATCACTAAAAAAACAATTAAAAATTAGACGGTAAGTACTTTGTCATTTGATGGTATCGCTCTAGCCCTTTCTAAGGAAAGGTCAGATCGAGGTTTGAGTCAAATCATAACGCACTTTGTTAACTATATATATATATATATATATATATATATATATATATATATATATATCTTTTAAAATGTGCTCAAATAAATAACAAATTAAAGATGAGCAAAACGGATTGAATTATAAGAAAGAAGAACAGCAGGGTGCAAAAGAAGAAGAATACCTTGGAGTATAAAGTGGAGAACAACAATGTTTTGCGAAGCAGGCCGGAATGATGAATGTATGAAGTGATGATGCTGGTAGAGTGTTTGGGTGAGAATAGTATTTATAGAACCCCAAAATTTTAAAAAAAAAAAAAGAAAAAAAAAAGAGTACTTAGCACATGCATGCAGGAGTTTGAAGAGCCAAAATAGGAATTTAATTTGTTGAGGCTGATAATCGATTTATTAGTGAACATTGTTGACTGTAGATGAAACTATGATAATTGTTGGCTGCGCTGCCATGCAATTTTCTCACATCGGTACGATGAAGCAGTTATTGTCTTATACTTCTTTAGCGCGCCTTGGACCCTGATGTCAAATTTTGTACGAGGTTGATGTTGTTTGTATTATTGCTCAAGCGAATAGGGGAGAACAATAATTATCAGACTATGCAACCTACAATAATAAAGAACTTAAATGTTCGATTTATTATATATTGTAGTAATATGTTCACATACATTATCCCTTAGCTTCTATCTATCAATGGACAATAATTAATTTGCATGCAATGTTAGAAAATAAAATGTAATGTATGCATTGCTTTAAACTATAATAGAATTATTCAACGTAAAACTCTGCCTTATACAAATACAATAGTGATATTTGAATATTATTAACCTTATACTTGTGCTCGATCATATACAACAAATATTATGAAAATAATACATAATGAATATAATGTTATTAAATGTGATGGATTGATTGATGTCATTAACAATTTAATATAGAATAACGTCATTCTGAAATCTGAACCAGGGTCTATATTACATAATGAACCTTGATGCACAATATAAATGCATTTTTCATATGAAGGGTTTTCTCAAGCATTTTACTGTAAGTGTCCTATTATTGTATTTTATCATATTTTTATGTTTCTATTGTTAAAAAAATTGAAATTTTGTCAATATAACCACCCATTTTGAAGCTTGGTGGGGCGTGGTACAACACCCAATGCCCAAAACCTTAAGATTGAAGGGATTAAACCCAATCCACAACACAAACAACACGCGCGGGGGATTTTGCTTCATCAATTCATGTCGCAACAAAAGAATAAATGAATAAAGTCAAGAATTCAACTTCTAGTGTCCTCCACGAGTCAACTTTTTGTAGCAGAAAAGATCGATCAGATCTCCTAACAGTGCCAAAAGCCAACTGCTTAACCCAAATCTTCTCAATTATTTCATCTCCTAACAATGCCCAAAGTAAACATGTCAAAACATATGCAAATTGCAAAACACTATGAAA
Source organism: Ipomoea triloba (assembly GCF_003576645.1). Taxonomy (NCBI): domain Eukaryota; kingdom Viridiplantae; phylum Streptophyta; class Magnoliopsida; order Solanales; family Convolvulaceae; genus Ipomoea; species Ipomoea triloba. The sequence goes on along the minus strand of NC_044924.1, from coordinate 4,058,416 downwards.
ACGTACACGATTTGCTACCTACTAAATTAGGTTGCGTAAGTGCTAATCTGTAATCTGTAATGAATTGGAATTATACCAAATCAGGGAGGGATGAATAAACTATATGTTTAACAAATTATAATATAATATATAAATCTTTAATCTAATTGTACTGTTTAGTTAAAATAAAATAAATCTTTTAATTTAATATTAAAATCATATTTAGGTGCTATGAAGATAATGACTCTTTTTTGGTAAAGTTTACTTTTAACTTATTTTAACCTATACAAATAAGTTATAAAATATGTTTGGTAATATATAGGGAGTTTAATATAATAATTTGCTTTGACCAGTGTTTCAAAATAAACTATTAATTATTTTTCAACTTTTTTTTCAATTTCTTTTTATCCTTAATAATTTAATTACTCTGAGCAGTGTTTTAAAATAACTTTATTCAAGTCTCAAACACTACTCCGTGCAATTATTTAAGGCAATTTGCTGAGAACTTTCCCGGACGATATAGGACATTGGACGGCGGTAAGGGCTGCTCTCACATGGATTAATGTTTATACTTGCGAGGCAACTTCCCTTGCAAGTTGCAACATCCATGTCAAATTGAACCATCAAACGACCACGACAAATTGAAGCATGCGGCTGCCCAATGAATGCGCGAGTAGATTTAACGTACGTTCAAGATGGTTAAAATTTAGGGTTGGATGGTACACCATGGAACATGGCATAAACCTATCTATTCCTTCGAAGACTTTGAATTGGACTTGTATCCAAGAATGTTGTGGTTCACGACTAGGATGTGGGTCCCGGGAGGGCTGCTTCTTTCCACTATAAATATGTTACACCCCTTCAACTATCCATCATCGCAACTTAAAGCACCATATATCTTCTTCTTCACATTCAGCTCACTGCACCCAAACACTTTCAAGAATTGAGAAAATGGCAAACTTCCCAGTTATCAACATGGAAAAGCTTAATGGCGCTGAGAGAGGAAACGCCATGGAGCTCATCAAAGATGCCTGCGAGAATTGGGGTTTCTTTGAGGTACTACACATGCATCATCATATATAGTACTCCGTAGTATATATTGTGTTTATTAGTATATGGACGAAAGAGAATTAATATTATTGTTTGTTTTAATATAATGTAGTTGGTGAATCATGGGATTCCTCATGAAGTAATGGACAACATTGAGAAACTGACCAAGGAGCATTACAAGAAGGTGATGGAACAGAGGTTTAAGGATTTGGTGGCCAGCAAGGGCTTAGAAGGTGTACAAGCCGAGGTTACTGATATGGATTGGGAGAGCACTTTCTTCTTGCGCCACCTTCCCGTTTCCACCATTTCACAGGTTCCTGATCTTGACGACAATTACAGGGAGGCAATGAGAGACTTTGCCAAAAGATTGGAGAAATTAGCAGAGGAGCTTCTAGACTTACTTTGCGAGAACCTCGGACTAGAAAAAGGATACTTAAAAAAGGCCTTTTATGGATCCACAGCTCCAAATTTCGGCACCAAAGTGAGCAACTATCCACCATGCCCAAAACCCGACTTGATCAAGGGTCTCCGGGCCCACACCGACGCCGGCGGCATAATCCTCCTCTTCCAAGACGACAAAGTCAGCGGTCTCCAGCTTCTGAAAGACGGGGAATGGGTTGACGTTCCTCCTATGCGTCACTCCATCGTCGTGAACCTCGGTGACCAACTCGAGGTAATCACCAACGGTAAATATAAGAGCGTGGAACATAGAGTGATTGCACAAACAAACGGGGCTAGGATGTCCCTAGCTTCCTTCTACAACCCAGCAAGTGATGCTGTCATCTACCCAGCACCCGCTCTGGTGGAGAAAGAGGCAGACGATGAGAAAGTGTACCCCAAATTCGTGTTCGACGATTACATGAAGTTATATGCAGGTCTAAAGTTTCAGCCCAAGGAGCCAAGGTTCCAAGCCATGAAGGCCGCCCAAACAGCGTAGAGATATCTCTGCATTATATCCCGGAGACATCGAATAAGAATGAATAAACTGGGTCTTTGTTATAAGCACAAGACCTGGCCTCATAATAACTCATAATGAAGCATTTTATCTTTATTCATTTCCACTATTCTTGAAAAAAAAAACCAATAATGTATTCTTATCTTATGAAAGTATGAACTTATTTTCAAATTACTTTAATAATGCAATAAAGTTTGAATTTGTACACATTTTTGTATATTTTCAATTTAATATATCACTTGAATAAAAAAATTACTATTATATTAACGTTTAACTGTTTTTTTATTAATTTAATAATGGTTGTTAATGATTGCTAAAATGTTAATATTATATGCAAAAGTACGTAGTGCATGTGTACTGCAAGCTAAACACGTTCTCTCTCTCTCTCTCTATATATATATATATATATATATATATATATATATATATATAGCCCTTACGGGCAGCCTGAGTGGCAAGACCAAGATACTCGCGGCCGTGAGGTCCTGAGTTTGAAACCGTATGGTTCTTTGCCGGCTAGGATCACAAGGCGATGGTTTACTCACATACTCGGAAGAGTAGTGGGGTTTGCCTTGATAAACCCAATATATACAAACACACGTATACCCAATTATTAACGCATTTTGGGATATATGGCAGCTAGGAGTGACATACTGACATCTAGGATTTGTTAGTTGGAAGTTAGTTATTTGTTAGTTAAAAAAAATATATAAATCTATTACAAAGTTATTTTTTTTATAAAAAATTATTATTTTAATGATGATAAATAATGTTGGCAAATGTTTGTTACTTGCTATAAAGGAAAATGTAATAAGTTTGAATAAAAATGTTATATTTTAAATCAAAATGTAAAAGTATTATACTTTTGGCTTGCTTGGTAACATATCTTATCAACCAATTTTGGTTTGTTTGACAATTATTAATATGAGTGTTTGGTTAATCAGTTTTTTGTAATAATTTACAACTCCAAAACGCTAAAATTGAAAAACCTACTCTTAGCAGCTTTAAGAGAAAATAAATTATTTTCTTCAAAACACCCCCAATATTTTTTTTTAAATGAGATTGTGTAAACAGGTTCAGCAGTCCTGTTACTTCCCATTGTCTCTTCACGGTACTAGACAATAGGGTACTTGAACCTGCCGATGGGGTTCATAAGTTGATTGCCTAGTACGCCATCTATGAAGGTAATCAGCAGCGAGACGTGATTATTGATTATTGTTCACGGGTTTAGCATATGTTTATATATATATATATATATATATATATATATATATATATATATATATATATATATATATTTTTTCTATAATAATAATAATATTGTTGTTGTTGTTGTTGTTGTTGTTGTTATTATTATTATAGGTTAAAATAGCATAATACATTCATACCCTTAAAGATAATTTGCATGTAATTAGTTATTAGCTAAAAACTAATTTACCAAATATTTTTATCCAACCAGCTAATTTTATCAATTAGTCAAACCCATTAACACAATCAGCTAACAATTATAAGCTAAGACAATCCATTATTAGCTAACAACTATTTTCAAACACCTTTCTTTCTCATATAAGTAAAAAATATTTCTTGTTAGTATTATATTTTTCAGTATAACTATTTCATTTTCATCTTAACCCGACCCGTCTCATAGACAAAGATTCGTGAGACAGTCTCACACAGTTTTTTACAATAAGATAAATTGAAGAACAAAAACTAGATTTTTTTTTTTTGTGGCTTCGGTCAAGATTTTTATTGTTTGTTTTGACCCGGCCCTATATATATATATATATATATATATATATATATATATATATATATATATATATATATATATATATATATATATATATATATATATATATATATATATATATATATATATATATATATATANTATATATATATATATATATAGAATCCTAATCATATGAGAACTATGCCCCCAAGTGAGAACGTGAGGATAAATCCAAACCATTGATCTGCAAGATCTGACAAATGAGAAATCAAGTAAAAAATGAGCGGGGTCATTTTCATAAATATTATAAACTTTTAAAATGAGCGGGGTCATTTTCATAAATATTACAAAATTTTGTTTATTTCAACCGTTAGATCTACAAGATCAATGGTTTAGATTTGTCGTTAGTTCTCACCTGGGACATAGTTCTCACCTGATTAAGGACATATATATATATATATATATATATACACACACATATAGGGTTGCACTCTCGTGCGAACTCTCGCCCAGGTAGGAAATGACGCGGTGGCATTTTCGTAAATAACTGGAACTTTGGTGCACCTAGTTTCACTTACAAGTGCACCTAGTTTCACTTAAAAGTGCACCTAGTTTCACTTACAAGTGCACATATTTTCGCACATATTTTTACTTACAAGTGCAAGTAATTTACCTTATTAATCTTCATGCACCTATTTTCGCAAATACTTTCACTTACAAATGCAAATAATTTACCTTGTTAATATTCATGCACCTGGGTGCAACCTAGGTGCACCTAGTTATAACATAGGTTGCACCTAGTTATAACATTAGATGCACTTAGTATTGATGCTCACTGTACAATTCACTTGCACCTGTAATACATTTTACAGGCATCTACAATACATTTTACTTGCACTTGTGCAAGTAATTTACTGTGTTAACATTCATACACCTGGTTGCAACCTATGTGCACCTAGTTATAGCAATAGGTGCACCTAGTTATAACATTAGGTGCACTTAGTATTAATGCTCATTGTACAATTTACTTGCACTTGTAATACATTTTACTTGCACGTGTGCACCTATTTTCGCTTACAGGTGCAAGTAATTTACGTTGTTAACATTTATGCACCTGGGTGCACCTAGTTATAACATTACGTGCACCTAGTTATAACGTTATGTGCAACAACATTCCGGACACGTGGCGCGCTGTGATTCGTCCGCAGTTCTCTCCTGGGCGGCCAGTACGCACCTGAACGCGATCCTATATATATATATATATATATATATATATATCCCTTTTTCTCGTACGGTCGAGAAACTGCTAAAAGGATACACCTTCATGTATGAAAAGAAAAATGTTAAGAATTAATCAACTTAATTAATATGGATTTATTTTTTTTGAGAACATTAATATGGATTTTTTAATGGGCTATTTAATAAAAAGTTTGGAGGTATAAAACTAGAATACCACATGTTAATAAGTGATATTATCGATCTCTAATGTCCGGCCTCCACGTCTCCCCTCATGTGCTTCAAGATATATCCGTGATGCATGTTTTTTTGTCTGGTCAACTTTTTGTAGCAGAAAATATCGATTAAATCCCCTAACAGTGCCAAAAGCCATCTGTTTAACCCAAACTCTTCTCAATAAGTCAATATCATCTCCTAACAGTGCCAAAGTTAAAGCAAACGTGTCAAACTTTAAATATCAGAAAACACCTACAAAACACAATGAAAACATGATTTGCTACCAAATTAAAGTGCTAATTATCTCTAATGAATTGGAATTGTACCGAATTAAAGAGATAGGATAACTTGTGTTGAGCATAATTATATAATGTAATGATATATAAATGTATGTTTAGATCTAATTAGGATGGTGTTCGGCAATTAATTGTTAGTTGATAGCTGATATAAAGTTGATTGTGTTAGTTGATTTAATTTGACCAATTGATAATATTAGGCAATTATAGAAAAGTATTTGTTAAATTAGTTGTTTATTCTTAGTTGATTATATATAAAATGATGTATACATGCATGTAAAATGACGACGCAAATTAAAAATGCATAAATACATTGTGTTATTTACTTAAGTCTTAAAGTATTTGTAGAATTTATTGTTATCGTTGTGTTATTATTAATTATTTTAATTTTAATTTGTTACTTTTATTTTTTGTTTAATTATTAATATTGTTATAATTTTATAGAATTACTCGGTAATAATAATTCAATATTAAAAATATAATTTCAAATCAAAATATAATAAATATAAGTTGTTAATAATACTCCATCATAACAGTTAACACAATTATATGTGTGTGATCTTAGGAACCAAAGCTATGCTAAATGAATATCAATAGGGATTCCCTAGTATTAAATTCCAATGTAATTTCCAGGCTTTGCCCCTCCACAAAATGTAAAAAAATTGGTTGCGAATTATGAAATACTCATATTAGATGTTTGACCACTCAAACACTATATATTTTTTGTTAAAATTATAGGCTTCTTTCAATTTGATATCAGAGTCAGCTCAAACACTACTTCATTAAAAGAAAAAAAAATATTATATACAAATATTATTTTTGGTTAGCGTTGTTAGGGACTGTTGATGCATCTAAATTGTCTATAGCTATTCAGCTTAAATCAAGAAGATTAATAAACTAGAAATCTCCAAACGAAAATCAAACTTATAACATTATAATTACCAAATCAACCGTCGACTTATCAATTTTTCTAGAATTATCTCTATTAAGAATTTAAGACTATTAATTTGGTTACATGTGCTGAGAACCTTCCCGGGCTCTGTAGGGCATTGGACGGGCGTAAGGGCTGCTCTCACATGGAATAATACTTAATTACTTATACTTACGAGGCAACTTCCCTTGCAACATCCTCGTCAAATTGAACCACGAAACGACAACGACAAATGGGAGCAACCGCCCAATGAATGCGCGAGTAGGTTTAACGTACGGTCAAGATAGGCAGAATTTCGGAGTCCATATATATTTAGGGTTGGATGGTCCACCATGGGACAGTGACATAAACCAATCTATTCCTTCGAAGACTTTGACTTGGACTTGTATCCTACAATTTTGTGGTTCATTGCTAGAATGTGGGTCCCAGGAGGGCAGCTTCAGTCCACTATAAATATGTTACACCCCTTTACCTATCCATCATCACAACTTAAAGCACCATATATCTTAGCTTCTTGTTCACATTCACTCACTCTATTAACCCCTTTCACAAACACTTGCAAGAATTGAGAAAATGGCAAACTTCCCCGTTATCAACATGGAAAAGCTTAATGGCGCTGAGAGAGGAGACGCCATGGAGCTCATCAAAGATGCGTGCGAGAATTGGGGTTTCTTTGAGGTATGTATTTCCTATATAAATATATACATGTGCCTGAATTATGGAAAGAGCTAGAATTAACGTTGTTGTTTGTTATAATTTAATGTAGTTGTTGAACCATGGGATTCCTCATGAAGTAATGGACAACATTGAGAAATTGACCAAGGAGCATTACAAGAAGGTGATGGAGCAGAGGTTTAAGGATTTGGTGGCCAGCAAGGGCTTAGAAGGTGTACAAGCCGAGGTTACTGATATGGATTGGGAGAGCACTTTCTTCTTGCGCCACCTTCCAGTTTCCACCATTTCACAAGTCCCTGATCTCGACGACAATTACAGGGAGGCAATGAGAGACTTTGCCAAAAGATTGGAGAAACTAGCAGAGGAGCTTCTAGACTTGCTCTGCCAGAATCTCGGACTGGAAAAAGGGTACTTGAAAAAGGCCTTTTATGGATCCTCAGCTCCAAATTTCGGGTCCAAAGTGAGCAACTACCCACCATGCCCAAAACCAGACTTGATCAAGGGTCTCCGGGCCCACACCGACGCCGGCGGCATAATCCTCCTCTTCCAAGACGACAAAGTCAGCGGTCTCCAGCTTCTGAAAGACGGGGAATGGGTTGACGTTCCTCCTATGCGCCACTCCATCGTTGTAAACCTCGGCGACCAACTCGAGGTAATCACTAACGGTAAATATAAGAGCGTGGAACATAGAGTGATTGCGCAGACAGACGGGGCTAGGATGTCCATAGCTTCCTTCTACAACCCTGCAAGCGATGCTGTCATCTACCCTGCACCAGCTCTGGTGGAGAAAGCCGCCGATGATGAGAAAGTTTACCCCAAATTTGTGTTCGACGATTATATGAAGTTATATGCTGGCCTAAAGTTTCAGCCCAAGGAGCCCAGGTTCGAAGCCATGAAGGCTGCCCAAACTGCATAGAGATATCCGAATTCATGTTCAATCAAATGAAGATGGACAAGTGGAAGTCTCTGCCTAATTCAAACACTTTATTATTTTATATTTCTTAATTCTTATTTTTGAGGATGAAATAAAGTAGGCCTTTGCTACTAAAGCAAGACCTCATGATTATGTAGCATTTCAAGCATTCTTATTTTCAATTCTTCAATATTATTATTTATGTCAAAGTCCATATTTCTCTAATGGATATTTGTAATTCTCTTCAAATTAAGTTTTAATTGTTGAGCATATATAATATAAACATTATGTGCAAACTAACTATCAGCTTATGCTTTTCGTTGACTATGGTCCACGCGTTGAAAGTAACCGGCCTGCACACGTGAAGGAGGGGGCGTGTTGGGCATATAATATATAAACATATGCGCGCATTAGCTCTTGATTGATAATCCGATCCAAACTTGTCATAAAGGATGAATATTCTACCCGAGCTTAGACCAATCATTATATCAATGGTTCGATCATCTTGTAAGTTACATTGAATGTTAATTTTTTGAAAATTCATTACTTTGTAGTATACCAAATAATGAACCTTCCTTACATTAAAAAAAAACTACAATATACTAAAAATTAATATTTATTCATAGTCCGCATTACAACGTGGATCATAGGGCCATAGGCTATAGTATAATTTACCCATTTAGACTTGTATGCAGTCTTTTTCCTTGTCGATCTAATTCCACTTTAATTTGGGCCGAAATTGATCCATTTATTCTACCCTGCATGCGACAGGCCTAAAAAATAAAGACCAGTCCTATGATCCATTTAATTAGGTGGGTCGAAGAATTTGATCATTTATATTAGAGAAATCTTGAACAATTTTAAACACATTCTTTAAAAAATATAATATCTAATATATATATTTTTTGACAACATATAATCTCTAATATGATCTTTAATCTGTAAATTTATTTGCTTTAAATCAACGTATATATGTAGCAAATTATTATGTGGATCCAGGTCCAAAATACCCAATTTATATACTGAATAATCACAATTTACATACTCAATGTTCACAATTCAAATTGTAAATATTTAGTACGTAAATTGTGAACATTCAATATGTAAATGGACACAAGTCCTCCTTGCAAGGTGGATTCAGGTTCATGGTATAACTATTGATTTGATGGTGTATTAGGTAGTTTAACAGACCTAATAATCTGTTTAAGGCTTAGGGCCTAGTAGCCTTACAATCCGAATCCATGGTATAACTATTGTTTTGAATAGTATCTTCTTCTAATCTTCTTTAAAGCATTATTACAAACCAAGGCGGAAGCTTCGAGAGTTGAGTCTAGTATCCTACCATCGAACGTGACGCTAACTACTATTATACAAGTATAAAAAAATAAAATTGTACAACTACTATGGAAGCGTTTAGTCCTAACAATTTGTATCAAATCAATCATCATATCGAAACATGATACTCAATGAAAATTATATATCATCACAATCATATCAATTTCAGTACTTCCATTTTCTAGATCAAGTTAAAGGAACTTTGCAATATTATGTAGGGTCATTGATTAATGGTTTGTAGGAAAAAAAAAATTAAGAATGCAAAGAAAAATTTTCAATTCTTTCACCCCCACTGACAATCTTCCCAAATTTAGTCCACAACATTAGCAGATGCTTGCAATCTTTCAGCATTCACTGTCGTGTGTCAGATGGCCAAATGCCAAGCAAACATGGAAGAAATCAGCTCAAGAATAGTTCTTCAACCAACGTAAGGTTCGATCAAATCACAATCTCCTCCAATGACTCAACTATAAGGACACTAATTAATTATTCAAACATGAGTTGGGTGTGATTTGGCCCAATTAAATTTAAGTACCTAGTGATCGAGATAATTGGATAAGTGTACGATTCTCAAATCTAGCTTAGAGCATTACGAATAAGTAATAGTCAAGGAGTCAAAGAAATTAAAGCGATCAATAGTAACGGTCAAAAGTTGTAGCACTTAATGTAAGACTCATTAGTATCCGTCAAATGACTAAGTTTAATTTGCCCAAACAATTACTTCTACTTGTTGTATCCATGCATTGTGAGCTTTGTATATACTTAGCCATTATTGTAGCAAGCAGATGACACGCTCTAAGCTTGTACAGAACACCATAAACAATAAAATCGCTTATTTCACTCTCCATTTTACTCTTAATATTCATAATTAATTTTATACTGTTACATCTTATTAACACTGTCACCACTCACCACTCCACAATCTCTTATGGAGCTGATATAAGATTGTATTACCCTCAAAGAAAAAAAAAAGGAGAAGTTTGTACTAATAATAAGACTATGCTTAACTTTCCCTTCTACTTTTTCTGGGATGGCCGCAAAGCATATTTGATGAAAATTGAAAATTTTTAGCTTGTTTTACAAACTAAATGAGTAAATGCCACGCCTACGTATGTACTCCAAGAAACATTCAAACCAATGCCAAACCCTTGAAAAGTCATACGCCACCACCCTCGTTTTTGAACTTTCGCATATTTTTCAAAAACAAAACATATAAATAAATATTTTGAACAGAAAAGTATTATTCTTGAAGATAGGAAAAAAATGAATCGAGCGGTCCTTTTGATCATTTCAACACTCCCTTCCTCAGCTTCCTCCCTCAATCCTCATGCACCAAATGTAACTTGTTTCCAAACCCTGCCCGCCAATCTTATCACGAATTAATCAGATAAAGTCTTAATAATTAACCCGTTAATGTAAATCTTGATACAATAATAAGCGTCTGGTACTGTTGTTGGAGGGTGAATGGGAAATAAATATAAATGTCAAAAAGCAAGGTTACGTTATGAACGCCTACATTAACATACGTACGTGTTTGAAGGATTAAACAGATGAAGAGTCAAATAATTCAATATCTTATTGTACTAAAGTTCTTTTCTTGCAAAATAAAATACGTGGTATTTTCTTTAGGTCCAATGTTATTAGTAGAAAAGTTGAATTCAATTCTTCGCTTGAAATACGGTCAAATCAAAGTAAATACTGAGGATCCAACCTAGGTACTATAAATACACAACATTAAATTGTAGCGTAATCAATATCCTACCGACAAAAGTCGTAACCAAAAAAACCTTCCAAGTTCCAACTAACCAAAAATACTCACGTAAAAAAGTGAAAACAATTTTTTAATTTTTTATTTTAAAAGAAAAATAAACTACGTGTTTTTTTTTTGCAACGTATAATACTTGTTCAAACAGCCATGCACCGTTCACCGGCAGCCAAGAACCTGTGCAATCAGATTTTCCGGTACCGGAGCCAGCTACGGCCGGAGAGGATTCCGCCATGCGACGTGTTCGTTAACCACCGGGGGATTGACACGAAGCGGAACGTCGCCGGGCTGCTTTACGACCACCTGAGGAGGCTCCGGCTCCGGCCGTTCTTGGACAGCAAGAATATGAAGCCCGGCGACAAGCTTTTCGAGAAAATCGACCCGGCGATCCGGAACTGCAAGGTTGGGGTCGCCGTTTTCTCGCCGCAGTATTGCGATTCTTATTTTTGCCTGCACGAATTGGCTCTCATGATGGAGTGCAAGAAGAGGGTTATCCCCATTTTTTGCGACGTAAAGCCTTCGGAGCTCGCCGTCCGGGATAGCATGGCCCGGATTTATCCGGCTAAGGACATGGACAAATTCCGGCTGGCTCTTCAGGAAGCCAAATTCACCGTCGGACTCACGTTTGATACCGTTAATGGGTAAGTTCATTTCGTAATTACAATGTTATAATGACTTACATCAAGACAGTCTATTGATTTTCTTAGTTTCAGTTAGTTAACTATAGACAAACTAGGCTGATTTACTCTTTATCAGCTAGGGTTATAAGGCAGATTTACCCAGCACACACCTGGTAGTGATTGCTGATTTTCTTCATCACTCAAAAGGATAATATCTTGATACGTACTATGTTTCATGTACATACTATAAAAGTTGATTATCTGAAGTACATTATATTGTTATTGATTATGTTATGTTTTTGCAGGGATTGGTCGGAATTCTTAACGAGTGCTACAGAAGCGGTGATAAAGAACATAATCGAGGTAGAAGGAGACAAGATGAGGAGCAAACGGATGAATTCTTGGCATCAAAAGAATGCGATGAGGTTTTCATGATAACAGAGACTTGATGGAATATTGGTTCATTTTATTACTTCATTCTTTTGTTTTTTTCGTTTTTGTTTTTATGGCGATATTAACTTGCTATACAGGTAAAGAGGTTGTCCTAATTGATTAACTTGTTCAATTTCAATTTCAAGTTCAAGTTATGCTAAGGGTCATATTCCTTTGTACATTTTGAGACGCATGATGTTCTCGTTCATGTAATAAGACATTGTAAAATCTTATGTCTTTCGTTATCTATGAATGAATAAAAGGCATAGATGATTCAAGAATTATATGTGAATTGGTCAATTGCACAAATAAAAGTTGATCCATACAATAAGATAGACTTATATATGTTTTTTTTTAAATAATAATAATAATACATCGGAAGAAATTAAAAAGAAAAGAAAAGAAAACTAGTTATCCATGCATAAGAGTCAATAGATTGTGCGGAAGCCCAAACTCTATATGGTAATTAATACACCGTACAATATTTGATAATAAAGAAAAGTATGGAATTGTCGTTTTGTGTAGAAATTTTCACTTTTTATTATTTTATTATTTTTTATTTTCTTAGTGATGAGTGAAACATTCAGCCACAATCCAAGAATGTACATTCGGTTAAACTCTATGCAATAAACTTGATTGAGATTGCGATGAAAAGAATCAAACTCATAACTTTTAGATATTAGAATCATGTTCCATCCACTCGGCCACCTCTTTTAAGAAAGAAAATTTCACTTTTAATCCTACAATTTTGCTAACATATTGTCACATTTATTCTTTTTATTACAATTTCTATACGCATGCGCATATCAAATTATAAGAAAATTTAAAGAAGTGAAATGATTTTTCTTCACACGTTTTGGGTTCATTCAGACATACTATGCAACAATATAATAAGGGCAGATCTAGAGGGATATATATATATATATATATGTGTGTGTGTGTGTGTGTGTGTGTGTGTGAGTTCAAATGCGGCTAGACCTTAACGTGTTGTCGGTGCAGTCGCACCATGAGGTATGCAAAAACACACCAATAATATTAGAAAACACACAATAATGAAATGCAGCAATGCACCACAATCACAGTAAAGGAAAGAAATAGTAAATGAATGATGTCAAATAAATTTTTAATTTCTACCAATACCCTGAATGAGAATCAATTTCAAGATGATTATATCCGATTTAGGGACATTGTGCTATTATTTCATTGAAAACATATATAGTTGAATAATTAGAAGCTCTAGTCCAAAATAGGCACTCAATCATGGGGCCGGTTTTATTTTGTCCAATGTTGAACTGACATACATATGACATTGTCATTATATTCCTCATTAAGAAATTAATTGGTGTTTGTATAACTTTGAGCATGCATGCAATTCAAGAAGAAAATTGTGTAGCAATGCTAGCTAGTACGTCTAGATCACACATAACATCGCTAAGAATATAATTGTGATTTTTCTCTGTCTCTTACCTAGTCAAAAGCATGCATGCTAGCTACAACATGTTTAATATGTAATATTACACATTTGTCAAGATTCACCAATGAAAACGTAGATCATAATGTTTGAAATTTTTTTTCTTTATTTAATTTCAAACAGTTTCCAATTTTCTTCACTGACAAGATTGCAGTTCGGGAATATAATGAACCTCCTTTTCTAAAATTGAAATATTGATTTTGACTAGAAATTGTGTTAAAATATTCAATTCATACGTCACCTTAGAAATTAGAATTAGTCACCTCAAGGCGAACTCAAGAAGCATTTATGGAATAATAAGTTATGAATTAATTAGCAACAGACTCATATGACGCTAAATGCTTTAAAAATGATGATTGGGAATACAAGCTAAATTAAACTAATTAAAAAGATTTAAGTAAAAAGGGGGAAATTAATTTTTTTTTAAAGGTATAATTGAGATGTAGGCCTGGTTGAGCGAGACCGATATGATGCACCAAATTTTTGGATGTTTCCGTGTATAGTGGAAGAGGACCCAGAATAGAAGTTGTGAAAGGTTAGTTTATTATTCTATGTTCCCATCCCATGTGTAGTAATTAAAGTTTGTGACTCGGTCTAATCACTAAACCCTCATATATTTCCAACCCTTATCTTGCTCCTCACACTACTTAATATTCCCTCTTTCTCTCCCTTTCTCTTGATAAGAAAACAACCTTTTCTATACATTTTCTAGTGCGATTTATTTCTTATATATTATTTGTCATAGATTTTTATATAAGAATGAATTTACGGGTGCATAACCTTGAGGTGATTTTTCTTGTCATTCAAAAATAAATAAATAACATTTCCTTGCCGCGAAAGGGTAGTCAAATGGTGGAGCATACTTCTCATATTAGAAAACTAGCTACAAGTTCAGTTCTCATTGCATATATAGGGTCTTCCTAGTGCGATTTGTAAATTATTGCACAGGAGGGGGTTTACAAAATGTAAAACATGGATTAATAATTGCAAAATTTTTTGGTCATACAAAAAAATGTGCATTTTTTGTGTTGTTTGCAAGCTATTACACAAGAATGAAATTTACCCAATACACACCATTGGATAATGACTGCATGTTTCCTCATCATTCAGCTCCATATAGTCCATAATAATAACATTTTTTATTACTTAGTTATATAAGTATAATAATAGACTCAATCTATTCAAATAGGTTTCCCTCATCATCTAAAAAAATAATAATACTTTGAAAAACATAACAATCTTCGTTACTTTATTATATAAGTATAATAATAGACTCAATCTATTCATCAATTGTTGATACTTCCGCTTTTTGTTCTAATCTAGACGTCAATGTACGTAATACTCTCTCTATCCCATTTATATAAAATATATGTAATCAAAAGTAATATAAATACATACATACATAATATATATATATATATATATATATATATATATATATATATATATGTATGTATGTATGTATGTATGTATGTATGTATGTATGTATGTATGTATGCATGCATGCATGCATGTATGTATGTATGTATGTATGCATGCATGTATGTATGTGTGTGCACGCACGCATGTATGTATGTATATTACTTTTGATTACATATTTTTGTTGCTTTACTTATTTTTTTTTTTAAAATAATTTTTAGATTTGTCAAATTATATATATATATAGTTTGCCTTTATGTATTGACCATATATGTGTATCCCAACTACTTGCTACATCACCCTTCACTCGAATATGTATAGCTTATCGTGTATTTGTATAGAAAAATTGAGTAGCTTTGATTGATTAGTGGGACATGATATTATGCATGAGATTGTGAACGATTACATCTCTTTTATATTTTGCTTCCTTATACCTTCTAACCTTAATACCTCCGTGTCTTTGTTTACAAAAACTAACTAGCTTGATTGGTTAGTGGGACATGATGATATTATACCTTCTAACCTTAATGCCTCCTTTGCATTTCTTGGACCTTAGACCAAAATATTCAAAATAAACTAACAAATAAAAAATGTCATTTTTATTTCTTTTAAGTTATTACTCTTTTGTATGTTTTCAAAAAAAAAAAAAAAGTTATTACTCCGTATCTTCTACTTTTGCTGCCAGATCATATCTAAGTGTCAAACAGATAATATTTAATGCATTTCGGCAATACGATGGTTGAACAGTTAGAATGAAAAATTAATAACAATTTATCAACCCATTTTGATATCCTCCGTATTAAATTTGATCTATAGTGATATATTATGCGAATTTACGCAAATTATAATATGGACCAGAATTATCATCCATATTGTAAACCGTAATCCAAATTATATATATACAGGTAACATATTATATATTTTCTGTTAATAGATTATATATATAAATTAATTAAATGTATATTATTTACTTATCAACTTATAGAAAGTACATAATACATAAATTGTACATGTACATAATATGTTGACCGGAAGTACTAAGAACAACTCCAACAAGGATTTTTGAAGAATTTTTTCAAAAGCAAAAAATTAAGATGTGATTTCACGATAGTTTGAGGTGGGGTTTTCTTTTCGAAATTTTTTGATCCTTCGAATTAAGGATTTTTGTTGGACCCATATATAATGGGAAAAAAGAAGTAGAATAAAGTGTTGCAAATGCGTGCCGAGCACACGTGCACGTGCCAGCTAGATGCGTAAATGTGCCTCTTTTTAAAATTCTTTTTATTGATTATCATTGATACAAAATTTCTTTTAAATTCAATAATTGGAATGGGACTTGAACATGCGACC
The DNA here is from genome assembly GCF_003576645.1 of Ipomoea triloba. Taxonomy (NCBI): domain Eukaryota; kingdom Viridiplantae; phylum Streptophyta; class Magnoliopsida; order Solanales; family Convolvulaceae; genus Ipomoea; species Ipomoea triloba. The sequence goes on along the minus strand of NC_044924.1, from coordinate 4,042,041 downwards.
TTTCATTTAAAATGATAACAATAATATCATCAAATTACAAAATTTCCTTTTTGTGATTTGTTTGCCAAAAAAGTCTTGAGCTACATTATGCTGTCGGTCCAAATTTCCTTCAATTCCTCTGCCTTTGAAAATTGATTATTTCTAGCTTTGACTTGGCCTAACAACTTAGTAACTTACGGAGTACTTCTTAGTATTTTATAGAGTACTTGTAACTGACTGTCAAAACTTTTGTCTAAGGTTATTAAACTGTAGATTAGTTAATCGCTCTTATATTGGTATGATTATTAAAGAGCTAGTGTAAGGCCTTAATTAATTCTATTAGTAGCGACATTGTTTGTCACGTTAAAAAATTATCGAACTTTATAATTCATGACTCATATTCTTATTAAAGTTATAGATTTTCAATTTGTTCCTGCTTAGGACTTTGGAACAAGATTCCTCCTTCATCATGTATTTGTAATTTGTTTTTTTATTTATTAATAATATCTTTCCGTCTTTCCTTTAAATAAAAAATAAAAAATAGAGTCCTTGCTGCAAAAGTACTTATTTTCCTTGAACTAAGTCAAAGTTTGTAACATTTGATATATAGCACAATTAAACATCTGATCTTCCACAGGACTTTTAAATAAGATTGAAAGGACCACCAAAATAAATCTACTCAAAACTTTGATTTACTGGCGGTTTTGGGAGGTCAAGAAGGAAGATGAAGTCGAACTTGAGACCTTATTTACAAGTCATATTAGTCCTTTTATATTAACTAAGTTGAGTTAAATTTCTAATAATGACATTTTAAATCTAAAATTATACTATATTATTTTATAAAAATAAGAATTTTTATGACAATAAAAATTTGCAACTATTATTTAATGGTGCATACTAAGTACAATAGGTAGACTTCACTCTTATATAATAGAGAATGAAGATATTTCATACCACAGTGACAAGACTAATATTACTACAAATGGAATTGAAACTTGAAACTAAAGTCTTTCATGAATTTGGACAATTTGTTTTGGGCTCACCGTTGGAAAATTAAGGGGATTTAAAGTGATTGTTATTGAGAGCAATTGTTATACCATGAATCAGAGTTCACACTGTACTATAGTCTTTGATTCATGTGTTTGTGGTTTGTGTTATAAACTTTTTGTATTTTGTGTTGTGACATTATGTACCTTATGAGTACGAATTATGTACCTAAAATAAATTAGTAATAGCTTATATTATGAATTTATGTGTCTTGTGTTGTGAAATTTTGTGCATATGAACGCAAATTATGTACCTAAATTCGATTTGAAAAATAAGTAAATATATAACCTGTGTATGTTTCTTGTGTTATGATTTTTTGTGTCTTCTGTTATGAAATTATGTACCTTACGAGTATGAATTTTGTACCTCGTCTTTTCAATCTAGCTGGGTCCATAATGATATGCTATGTCTTGTGTTGTGATTTTTTGTGTTTTGTATTTTTCTGTGTTTTACCTTATAAGTATAAATTGGGTACCTCATTATTTCAATTCATGGTCTATAATGCTATGTGGACCCTAATCCATGATAAAAATTGCCTCTTGAGACCAGCTATTTGATAACAACACAAATTTTGGTTAAATAATTAGCCTATAAGCCAATTTTGGTCTATTTGACTATTATAAGTTGTTTGACTTGGTTAAAAAATTAATATAAATGTTTGGTTAATAAGCTTTTTGTAACTCCAAAATGCAAAATTTCAAAAGGCTACTTAAAACAACATTTTCAATTAGCCTTTTGAGAAAAGAAACTATACTAAACAGCTATCAACTAATTTACCAAACACTTTTCTACCATCAAGTAATATTATCAATTAATTATACTTTACCATCAAGTAATAATATCAATTAATTATACCTTCTAACCCAATTAGCTAACAATATCAGCTAACAGCCATTTACCAATTAATTATACCTTCTAACCCAATTAGCTAACAATATCAGCTAACAGCCATTTACCAA